>NC_046383.1:31709705-32009705 GCF_011125445.2 Fundulus heteroclitus | reverse complement strand
AAAAAATAACGCGGACCGAGCTCATCCACACAGTTTCACCAATGCGTGTTGTTTTAAAAGAAGCCAGATGCATAGGGGCAGTGGAACGCTAAGCTAACGCCTACGTCAGCCAATCAGAACCCTTCAGAATAAAGGCGATGCTGAATGCCATTGTGCCGGCGTGCTGGGAGGAAGAGCGGCCGTGAAGCGGCTGACCTCCAAGCGCTCCTCCTCCTCTGCACCTCAACATAGTGCAGCATCTGGGCTTGAAAAAGCCACCAAGCAACAAGCATCTGGTCCATCTACGCTTTTACTTTGAAGTCCCGACACCGAGGCGAAGACAGGAAGTGCTATGCGGTTGCTGAGGTAACAGCAGGTGGAAATAAGATGCTGTAGTGAATTTTTCCACTTTAACACCTATTAGGCACACATTGTAAAGTCATTCACAATGCCAACGTAGAAATTAGGGCTGGACCATTAATTGCATTTGCAACATAATCGCAATTTTAATAAACTTAATTTCTAAAATCGTAGAGGTCTTATTATTTTTGGCTATGTAACAATTAATGAATCAGACGCGTCCTTTAGGTGTCCGTAGTATGTTTAAAGTGGGTTAGCCTCCACATGGAAGAGAGTTGCAGCAGTGAGATAATCTAATTTTATTATTTGTTTTAGAGTTTATATGATCATACTTTTTACCAGAAACCTCCAGGAACCTCACTACAGCATGAAGCACCGGTCAAACTGTTTAATACAGGCTTGTTTGTTGGTTGCACTTAATGTTCAACAAGGATCGATGTCCAACTCAATGAGCTACTCTCTTGAATAATAATATTCGGATTAATAAAAAACAGTTAAAGGCCATTTTTGTTGCTTGCGGTTAATAGAGAAAAGTCAAAATTAAATCCCAATCACGGTTGAAATATATCACGAATTAGATTTTTGGCTAAATGGTACAGTTCTGGTAGAAATCAGCCCCTCTGACAGCATTTGTTTGTACCCCACTGTGGCCAAGTCTCTAACCACGGCCCCACATGTGGCCTCAGCACCGCACTATGTGTCGCAGACTGATGCGTCGGACGCTAAATTTCTGTTTTGTCATGTTCACACACGCAGGCTCAAACACTGAGATTTTAGAAATGTCCACTTTGGCCAGAGTTTTCAGAATCATTCGTTTCTTAGAGATGTAAAACGGCGTTTATGTGTGGACCAAAGGTCTAACCGCATAATATACTCGCTTCTCCAGACATCCAGCTGCGTGTAGACTACGCCCAAGACCAATATCGAAAAACATGTTGCATTTTCTCCTTTTTTATGCCGTTTAGTCCTAGGAAATTAAATGACTATAAAACCCAGAAGTATCTGTCAAGTCAAACCAGAGCCAGTAAATGCCTACAGTGGTCTCTGGTTAAAAACATTTTCTTTCCAAGCAGATATTCATCACTAAAATGATGGAATGTGCATTTGTAAATGCAGCTGGTAAAGATAATAAACGCACACTTAGACGGTTAAGATCCTCCTCTTTAATGCTTAGTTGATTAATACTAAAACGTTGGTGTTGGACCCAGATGACCGTCATCTCGCGCCATCAGAGTCAGCAGCAACTTTACAGGTTACAGATGTTTCTTTGTACACGGATCGCTTTACCATATATTTATTAAATTAGCATGCCGGGTCAGCTTGTTTATCAGTCTACTTCCAGCTATGTGTACTATAGAACTGCAGGTAAAGTTCAGATACTATGACTACTGCTGCTCTTTAGAGAAAGGTCAATGCATTATCATGTCAGAGGAAGAGACAAAGTTTCACATGAAGAAAATGTCTTCAATCATTAAAGTAGTGGTCCTTAGGAAACTAGGAATGAAGACGATTCCTATTCATGCACTCAACCACTGATCCTGACCGCTACTGAACCCAAAACAACTTGCACCAAAAACACACAGTAAGCGTTTACAGACAGAAACAGGCCAAGTCAGTTCGATGCATCTAAAGAACAGGGGAGGGGAAACAACATTTAAATTCAGCCGTTGACCTAAACGTCACAGATGAGAGACAACTGTGGTGAAATTTGTTGACTGACAACTGGCTGATGAGCTGATCGCCACATCTGAGACAATGTTGATGTAAAAAAAAAAAAGAAAATCCTAAAAGAGAATGAGCTGAACAGGAAATGACTGGGGTTAGAGAGAATATGTTGTTTCAGTCAGCACCACGCTTTGCCCTCTACCTGCCAGCTACACACACCTCGCTCAGGTTAGATGGAGATGAAGAGAATGTGGCCGTTTTCATCTGCTAGGGCTAAAATGATCGGAGTAATTTGCTCAACATGACAAGAGATAATCCTCCACTCTCAGGGAGTGTGTGTTTGTACATTCATGCAAATTAAAGTCTGGGTTAGTCTATAATCGACTGCCATTTTTTATTTTTTAACTTAGACATTTTCATAATTATCTGAATATGCCTCATTATCTATTAATAGTTTTCCCCCTTCTGATAAATCAGTCTCTTCTGCTGTACAGCTTAACTTGAAATTGAGCGTTTGTTCATATTAATTCATTTTGTGAGCAAGTCTGGTGTCTCCTGTACTTGTTTTTGCCACTGTCATGGCAAACTCCGCCACCGTGGGCCAGTAAAGGTATTTCTGTTTTATTCCATGTTGAATATCTCCTTCAAAGCATCGTTTATCCCCTCAGGTCAGTATTGCTTAGTGTGGACAGTTACCGCAAACACACGCAAGCATAACTTAGGTTCTACCCTGGGTGGAGAGAAGCTTCATTTGTTGCCTATTTTGGTGCATTTAATATTAAAGGGGCTGAACAAAATATGTGATTAAACATGTAGTAGTTGTTGCTATTTTTATACAAGCGCTCTTCATTTCAGGGACTAAGAGTAATTGGACAAATAAACGTAACCCTAAGCAAAATGTTACTTTTCAGTATTTTGTTGAGAATGCTTTGCAGGCAATGGCTGTCTGAAGTCTGGAACCCATGGATATCACCAATCGCTGGGTTTCCTCCATTGTGAGGCTCTGCCAGGCCTTTACTGCAGCTGTCTTCAGTGGCTGCTTGTTTGCGGTTCTTTATGTCTTAAGTTTTGTCTTGAGCAAATTAAATGCATTCTTGATTGGGTTGAGGTCTGGTGATTGACTCGGCCATTGAAGAATATTCCACTTCTTTGTATGTTTTGGATCATTGTCCAACTTTCTTCTTCTCATCATTCTGGTACAGGTTGATCTTAGTCTCATCTGTCTAAAGAAAGCTGTCCCAGAACTGGGCTGGCTTCTTTGGCTGTTTTTTGGCAAAGTCAATTCTGGTCTTTCTATTTTTGAGGCTGATTAATGGTGAAATCTTTGTATTTACTCTCATGAAGTCTTCTTTTTATGGTATACTTAGATACTGATACGTCTACTTCCTGGAGAGTCTTCTTCACTTGAGTGGATGTTATGAAGGGGTTTTTCACCATGGAAAGGATTCTGCTATCATCCACCACTCTTGTCTTCTGTGGACATTCAGGTCTCGTTGAGTTCCTAAGCTCACCAGTGCCCTTTATTTCTCAGAATGTACCAAACTGTTGATTTGGCCACTCCTAACATTTCTGCTCTCTCTCTCTCTGATGGATTTCTTCTTTTTCAGCCTCAGGATGTTCTGTTTCACCTCCATGGAGAGCTCCTTTGACCGCATGTTGTGTGTTCACAGCAACAGCTTCAAATGCAAACGCCACACCTGAATCAACTCCAGACCTTTTAACTGCTTAATTGATGACAGGTTAACGAGGGAAGAGCCCATCCAGCCTTTTTATTTATTTTGCAGTCTTCTGAGTCAATTGTCCAATTACTTTAGGTCCTTTGAAAAAGAGGTGGCTACATATTAAAGAGCTGTAATTCCTAAACCCTTGCTCCAACTTGGATGTGAATACGCTCAAATTACAGCTGAGAGTCTGGGCTCTAAGCCCATATTGATTATATAATTGTATCCTGAATATGTTTTCATAGACAGCTAAAATAACTAAACTTGTGTCACTGTCCAAATACTCTAGCCCTTCTTTGGTTAATTGTTTTGAAATTGCAGATGTGATCCTTCAGTTTCCTGTTGGTATGGCAGGATGTGTGCATATTGACCGTGGTGTCCGGCAAAAACAGAAGCCAGTCTAATTTTTGTGGATACCCGACCGCACGCGCTATGCGGCGGCTTTGCAAATGCCGTCATTGAATATAATCGGGAGTATTTAAAACAGAGTTGACACCGGAGCGGGACGGCGACGGACGCTGTGTAAATTAGCGGCAAGAGTCCCTCAGGACGCAAGAGCAACCGTTGACTGGATAACTCAGGAGAGCCGGTGATGAATGAAATCAACACCAACACCAACACCCGTTTCTTGCAATGAGCTGGAGAATGTAGAGTCTGCTGAAAAAAACAACACCTGCTGGGAAAACATTATAGTAAGGCAGAAACACGATTGGCAGGGGGTAACAACTAGGACTGTACCATTTTACCAAGAATCTAAATTGAGATATATTTCAACCATAATTGCAATTTAATTTGACTTTTCTCTGCATTAACCAGCAGCAACAAAAATGTCCTGTAGATAAAGATGTTGGTAAACAAGGACTGTTTAAAACAAGAAATCAAATTTTATTAATCAGAATATCATTATTCAAGAGAAGAGCTTTTAATTGAGTTGGACATCAATCTTTGCAACCAACAAACAAGTCTATGTATTAAACATTGACCGTTTCTGGTAAAAAAAAAAAAAAGTATGATTATTAAACTCTAAAATAAATAATAAAATTAGATTATCTCACTGCTGCAACTCTCTTCCCTTCCATGTGGAGGAAAACCCACTTTAAACATATTGAAGGACGTGTCCGACACATTAATTGTTACATAACCAAAAACATTTTTTTTAATTGTGATTATATTACAAATGCGATTATTTGTCCAGCGCTATTAACAATGCTAAAGAAAAAGCAGAGCTCACAGGGTTTTATGGAGATTATACAGATATACAGAAACTTTCCCAAAGCGATAAGCACATGTCTGGACATTAAGCCTTACAGTTTCAGTCTGCTCCACGCTCTGCTTAGTCTTTCAGCGATGCTGAAAACGTGGACGAAAGCACAGAATCCGATGAGCGAACCAGAACGTGCTCCACATCGTAGAAATCAGTCCAAAGGCTTTTACCGATCCACGTGATTTCATCTTGACGTAGACAGTGAAACAACTTTAGAGGCAACTCCTCCATTCTGTCCAGTTACCGTAATGTGAGCTTTAGGCTCGACTGTCTGGTCATTTATTCATGGCTTACGATTCTGCACCACGGTTTTGGCAAGAGGAAACCAAACAAATCTGTGCTGCCTGTTTGATCACAATCAATAAAGGTTTAAACTCAACTCGAAAGCCTTTAAATCCATTATATTTGCAGCAATGACCCAACAAATGGTAACACCCCAGTATTTCTCAGACGCTTTACAGCAAATTTCACCACAGTGTAATATTCAAGCCTCATCCGTTAGTTCACAGGATATGTGTGATTAAAGTATTCATTAAGCGGAGTAAACCTTTGTGAGGGTAAATCCAAACAGCTCAGCTCGTCCATGTGGTGCCATTTGCTTGAGCTGATCTGACACCGCTCAGGGTTCTTAGCACAGATAAACCTAAGATGGTGCATTTCCAGTTTTGAGTAAATCTTATGGCTGACTTTGTCAACTGGTTCATTCAAAAGTTTGACTAATTTACATTCATATCATTTATGTGATGTGGTGAACTCCACACCCGTTTATTTCACCCTAATCCTGACTTTTAAATTGAAGAGAAAGAAAAAAAAAAAAAACATGGTTGCCAGATATTACCAGATGGAGAAAAATTAAAAATGGAATATTCAGATTAATTCTGGCAGAATCAGAGCTTCACTGGTGGAAAAGTTAAAATTAATGTGATATGAATGCGAGAGAAGAACAATGTTTAGTTGTTTTTTTTTTTTTTTTTTACAATACATCATTGTTTCTAAAAACAGGTCTGGGTATTTCCTGGATATGTTTACACAACAAAAACAGAAATACTTCCTGAATTTAGGTCATGGCATGGGACTCGGTGCTGATACTCGTCTTCTCCTTTCCCGTTTACATACCCTGGGCTTTATGTCCGTTCTGTGCTTCCACTTTCAACACTGTGGTTAACAGAGCTACTTAGGAGCATTTTGGAGCAGTAACATTGTTACATGGGTGAAAAACCTCCAAGATGGGCTTCTCACAGGGATAGGGCTAATTTTTAAAGTTACTTTAGATTTTATGTTGAAGAATTCGCCCTAGATAAACGAGCACTAATTCATACCTCCAGAGTTCATATTTCACCCCATTTGGTTGACTCTGGTTCTGGACGCCATTTGGGCCGGTCCACTGGGATGAAACGCGACACATTATGTCACCTCGGTTCCAAACAAAACCACCATGAGCGACCTCGTACAGGAAGACATTATTTAGTGGAGCTGTATCAGAACATTTCCACACAGCAGACCGGAGTTAACTACAAAGACGACTTTAAATGGAGGCCCGTCAAACCTCACACCGTCATGTGCCGGCCCCGCTGCAGGTAGCTCTCCTCCCTGAAGACGCCGGCTACATAAAAACCCAAACGGTAGAAATGGTGACGGGGCCAATGAGCAGCACCCATACGATGACGGCTGATGAAAATAGGTAGGAACCGACCAGCAGTTATCTTTGTACTTATGGCTCAATGCTTGCAGGGCTGGCTAAATTTAGGAAGAGGTGGTTTGTTCTGTTCCAGGGTCTGAACGCCTTGGTCAAGCAGTAAGATTACAGAGATGTTTTGCACCACTTTGTGGACTAAGCTAGCAGTTCTCCTCACAGCAACATTTATCACTAGAGTAGTTAGCGTGCTAGTTATCACACTATATATGAATAAATCTAGCCGAGACGCACCTGGCTCTCCCACCAGAACCTACCTTTGATTCTTAGAAGACTCACAGCAGAGGAGCTTTTCAGAAAAAGCGTGGTTGTTGGCTTAGCATCAACAAAATGAACGTAGGGCCTTTTCAGGGATCTGTGCCAAGCTCCGAGCTTTTAGTCCAAACTTCTTGGTCCGTGTATGAGAACGTTAATGTCTGGGGGTTCAAAACTTTATAAAGGTTTGTGGCCCTTTCTCCAGTTACATTCTCCTTACAAGCTGTGCTCCCCACAGTTAACATTACAGCTGTTGTGGGTGTGAAACAAATGCTAGCAAGCAACAAAATTATGGGCATCAAGTTAAATAATGGTTTTCTGACAACAAAATGGATATGAAAATCAAGAAATGTAGAAATATTCCACTTTAAGTAAACATAACCAAGGGTCTGCAGTTCTAGGGTATAACAAGGCTTAAAAATGTAAGATTTCACAGTCCGTTCAATTCTCAGACAAAGCCTCCCTACTGTTTACTGAGGTCCTGTTTACACAACAACATTTGTGGGTGAAAACTCGACAGTTCGGTTATTTTCCTACTGTTCATTTACATGACAGCGGCCAATGTTTTCTCTTCCAGCGGCACATTTAGAAAACGGATGCCAGAACATAATGATTATAAAACATCCTGGCCTCCGTAGCCGTGTAAAAACGGAAAACACTATTTTTCTATGAGGGAATCCCTAGCTTGTACACAGCAAGACAGAAATTGGTAGAAATTAATACGCACGTGCAAAACCTAACGGCTGCGTATAAATTAACCAAGGAAGTAGTAAAATAAGAGTGGCGGATAGCAGAGTACCGTTTTGGCTGCTGACTCTTCTGAATATAACCACGGCTATAATTCTAAGTCACTTCAGGCAACAGCTGAACCTGGAATCATCGCTCCATAGGAAAACTTCATTCTCTGCCATCTCAACTGTTTGTTCACACGGTTTTTAGGCAGTACACACGTGCATGTTGCTGTGAAAATGAAGACAGCAATTATAAGGATGTCATGTAAATGTGTTAACAGAAATCGGAAAAATTTCCAGTTTTCAACGGACTGCTGTCTTGTAAACAGGGCCTGAGATGGCAGAGCAAGTGTTGGAGGGATCAGTTTCCTTCACTCAAGAGCGGTGTCACGCTCCCTCACCCGTTTCCAGGTGGTGACAACCGCTTGGAGACTTCATCTTTGCAAAACAGAAATTCAGTTGTTTGGAAAGTCATGATGAGGAAACTAATGCCTTGTCTACACCGAGACAAACACAGTAAATTCTCAGAAACGGTTAAGAAATAAAAGGCGCGTCCACACCAGAGGGTGCAGCGCAACAGAAAAGGCTGTAGTAGGTATGCCAGGCCCATTGGTGGCGCTGTGACATAGCCAGAGAATCATGGAAAAAAAAAGCACCAGGCATGCGCAGACAACTTATGTGAAGTAAACAGAGGACGCCACCAACAGTCATAACAAAAGGCGCAACACTGGACGACGCCATCTTCGCTGTTGTTTGTGAGAGCGAGGTGCAAGCGGGTTACAGAGGGAGAAACTACAACATCATTGTTAAAAAAGAAAAGAAAGAGAAAAAAAGATGCGGCTCGAATGTACACATTGAAAAATGAAACCGGTGTTTTGAAATTTTATCCAGTCTGACCTGGTTTAAAAAAAATAATGTTTACAGTCTTCCAAAATGCCGCATCCACGTGGAAGAACAGCCTAAACGACAAGATACCTTTGCAGACACAAATAAGCTTGTCTCCGTGGGGGATGGGGCCTTAGGGAGCACCGACCTCACCTTCTATTAAACTGATGCCGTTTTTAAACAGAACGCTACCCGAGCAGACAGTTCAACCATTAAACCTGCTAATATCACCTTGTTAGACTTCCAGTATTAAGATTAGACAGGCAAGAACAAAATATTCTGCGCAAAGAGCATATTTGTCTGAAAACTAACCAAATTTAGTCAAATTAATTTTTTCTTCTTCATTAGATCCTTTAAAATAACTTCAGATTGGTTGACTTGACTCATTGCTTGCTACTGGTGTAGAATTAGATGCTTTATTTTCAAAGATGCCTTTAGCTGAAGGATATTGATGAATAAATAATTATTATTACATAATATACCTGTTCTCCCTTATTACCTATGTGTAAAAAAAAAAAAAACTATAGATAACTGTTGCAGATAATTATAACTAAAACTGACCGTGTTATTTTCACAGCAGAACAAAACAATGCTGCTTTTCTGTGTGAAATAAAATAATAAGATCTAGTTGAAAGTTTTACAACTTTTTGTGTTAATGTTAAAGCCACAGTATTGTTACTCCACATAATCATACAGCGCTAACCTGCCACCGGCCCAGACCAAATCAAACATGTCTTGTGTAAGGACTGATTCCCTTTGACACCGCTACGCTGCATACAGCAAAGTAATCTGCACCAAGACCTGTTGGTACGCAAAAATGTCTCATCTGCTCGTCAACTACAAAAATGTGCATGTGTGCCTTTCTCAATTTTCAACTTTTTTTTTAAATTTTTTTATTCTTACTAAATTTCCTTTGCAGATCAACGATGAGGTGGGAGGTGGAACAAAACAAAACAATGCAGGTTTGTTTTAACTTACTGTCATCTCCTACTGGTCCTGCAGAACACTGGGCTGGAGGGTCCCGAGCCAAGTCATTCAACTCCTATGACAGACAACATTTTGGGTCACATTCTGCTTCAGAGCTTTGGTGAAAAAAAAATATTAAAATGTGATGTTTGAAATTGGAACACAAAGAAAAATAATCAACATCTGGGAACAGATTTATTTCTCTAATACCCAGTTCCAAGTGTCCAGCATGACTCCCCCTTTCTTTGATGAAACCAAACCAGAGCTGGGTCCCTTACTTTAAACTTAGTCTACTATAGCGCAGTAAGCTTTGATCAGCGCAGTAACCCGCACATTACATAACATTTCCCCTGACATCGTGGTTGCTCTAACCAGACTGAAATCATATAACTATGACGAGGTGTTTTTTTATTAGCATGTACTGCCGTAACAAAGGATGTGAGGTATGGTGCAACATGACAGCGGCAGCGCGACGTTAGCCTACATGCTATCCGTGGAGGTCCGGCGGTGCGGCGGCGGCACAGGATGACATGTTAGACGCAGACTCCGCTTGCTGCCCCGGCTACATTACAACACGCGTTTAGCATCGCCCAACTACGTCAGAAATGACCACAGCAAATCGCTTAGCAGAAAGAAGTGAAATCCCAACCACTAAACACAACCATGTTCCGCTCGTCGCTCAAACAGCAACATATGCAATCAAAGGCTACGACCGATCACAGCTACGGGCCCGTTTTACGCCAAATCGCTAGCGTGATCTTTTATACGGCTATCAAACACTTGTCGGTGAAAAAAAAAAAAACAGTTCTCGGTGCGCAAAGAACTACGCGGTCAAATACGAACTACGGCTACCCTGTCATTAAAATGTATAACGTGCCGTTTAAGATAAAGAGGGGAGCACCTTCAAGAGGACGAGGCTAGCTCGAGCCACACCAGTCATTACCTATGAGCTGATCTTATAGCTCAACATATAACGGTATAAAAATATATCATAAGACGTAGAAGTTGCGATAGAAATCAACGATCGGCGTTTTTTTATATAGAATAAGCACCAGCGTCTTTGTTGAGCTACGGCTAGCCTTGCCGTTAGCTAGTTAACCTGAGAGGTATCTGTCAAACCAAGTCTGTATATTGTTTTTCTTTAATTTATCAAACAGTGTACGAGCGCTCCTAAGTACATACACGACGTCACACCGAATAAAACCCCCTTAGCTTGACAACTGTTAAAAAATATATTGTTAAATACAGCTAGCTAGCATAAAACGGACCGTTTTAGCTTCCACAAATTAGCGAGCCACCGGGGTCTCCAGCAGCAGCAGCTAGCACGCGACAATATTTATTGATAGCGTGACAGCCGTAGACATATTTAACATCCCGTCACGCTCAATATCTGACTTAACGCGGCTTAGCCCCCACGCGACGAGATCCCCGCGAGGAGCTAACCCGTCAACGGTTAAAGTGGCCCGTTTCTAGCGGCACCGCTTCAACACAAGACGGCGGACCGCTGCTACCGCTGCCGTCACTAGCCGTCCGCAGCTCATCCGTCGGCACAAAAAGAAAACCAACTTGGCGGATATGTCCTTAACGCTTAACGCAGTCACTCTCAGCAGAATGCGCGTCGGGAAAGCCTCCGAAGGGCGAACCGCGGCTCGCAATCCACAACAAAACTGCGAAATCCGGGGCCTCGGCGTTCACTTCCTTACCTTGTGAATTCTTTTCAGAGCCATTGTTGTGCTAGCGCTTCTGTCAGGGAAAACGTGCGATTAAAATGGCGATTGGAAACACTTCGTCCGTTGGAGGTTTTTCAGCTGCGGCTCAGGGAGTCATAAAACGCCGTCTCTGCATGCACGGGTCACCGTCTGTTACCAAAGCGAGCCACCGAGAAAAAAAAAATATGTTGAGGCGAAACTGAAAGATAGAAGGGGTAGAACCGCGGTCCTTCCTCCTACTGCAGCGGCTACCAAATCACTGCGGCCTGCCTGGGTTCCTGTGAGCTGCAACGAGAGGAGCTCTTCCGGTCTGCTCCCTTCACAATAAACCAGTTCCTGCTTCACGCTTGACAACGGGTTGTAACCTCTAGAGCCGCAAGTGGCTCTTAGGACCTTCAACATCGGCTCTTAATAACTCTGGCTAAGGATTATAAAGTACCAAGAGTTTTAAAGAAAAAAAAATACATGTAACAAATTGAGGTTTTAGTTGTTTTTTTATGGATTAATTGGCATTAAATTTCCACATCAACAAAAAGAAGCAGCAACTATTGTTTCGATCTGTTTTCCTTGTAAATAGAAAAGACCATATCCATCCTCTTTTTTGTAAAAGTTTTTTTTTCTTCATTTTAAAACCTACAAATATAAACAGTGATCCTTTAAAAATTACAATATATTTTCGTTAATAGTTATGAGAAATTAACCCAAAAGGTCAAGTAATATTTGTGGCTCTAAACACGTTTTATTTAGCCAGGCTGAAGGCAAAAATGTCTCTCTGGATTGGAAAGGTTGCAGACCCCTGACCTAGACCAAGTCCGCTTGATCACACGGTCTATTACTACTGAATATTATACTGGATTTGAGCTCAGATAAATATCATGTAGCTAACTAGGATGAAAAGAATGAGTAGTGTCATAAATGTGTTTATTATATGATAACATTTATTTGGGGATTTATTTGGCCTCTTTGACACCTTCTAAAATCAAAACTGTTTGGAATATAGAAAGGGTAAATTTTGTTAAAGTGTAACTCTCCCCCACATAAAAGCATAACCACGCACCCAGACAAATTTGAAAAACTCCATCAAAGTGGGCGGGGACACGCGGGAACGGGAGGGGAGGGGCTGTGTTTAGGATGTGGGGGGGCAAGGTTAATTTGCCATATTGAATCATGGAGAGTGAGCAGAGTTATGTGGAGCCCAGCGGCCCAGAGCTTTATCAGTCTGAGCTGCTGGCTCAATGCCTGAAGGACAGGATCGGTCCAGTTAAATATCACATTTATTTCCCGCTTTGTAATCCAGGTGGGATCACTGGCAGCTTTGCGCATCATGGTTCATTTGTAATGTGGACACAAAGCATGGCTGATCTCCTCCATTTTTTTTTAAAGAAAATGGTCGCTTGAGTGTTTGAAAAGTGCAACGGTGCTCTGTATGGAGGCACAAGATGGAGCTGTGTTGTTGTTATTCACACAAAAAAATAATTTGGGGATAAGTTACCCTTTAAGTAGAATCACCAAAAATAAATAAACAGATATTTAAGGTTATCTTTTTATTTAACTGCTGAGTAAGAAAATTTATTGTCTATTTTACGACATTTTACACGATTTTGTAAAGTTAGGTAATCCCATAACACTGTCTGAGTGTTTTTTTTTCAGACCTGTGTGTTTTATTGTGAAGGTCCACCTTCAGATGCCGAAGGTGTGTATGTTTTTGTTTTGTTTTGGCGCATCTGTCCTTGCGCTGCCGCTGGGACCGAAGCCTTCTTCCGCAGTCAGACTTGCGCTCTTCGCAGCATCCACCGCGCGTGAGCCGAGCTGTGGTCGTTCATTGGACACGGAGCCAAAATGTCAACACGGCGTGTAATTTGCATGGGGGTAAACTCTAGAGCCGCAGTGTTGTCTGGCTCTGCACAGTCAGTGGGGAGCTTGTGTTTACAGTTGTAACTGATACGTCACCAGGGGAAAGGAGTAATCCCCACTCAGATTCAGTTTCACCCGAGCATACTCTGCTTAACACTGGACTCAGGGAGTATAACTGGCTGCGATTAAAACATTTGATAAAATCTTGATTTTTGTAAAAATTTCAAACGAGCGGTAATTACGAACATTCTTTCCTGTCAGGAAGGGCTCTGTTTAACTTCTAAGTGATAAAGTGAACCAAATGAAGGTCATTCAAATCATGTCACCTCAAAGCAATTACAAGACAAACTGATTATTATTATTAATAAAATAATAATAATAATAATAATAATAATAATAATAATAATAATAATTCTTTATTAACAGACTTTACGTCCATAGTCACATAAAAGAGAAAAAAGATAAACCACAGAAATATAAAATATCCTTAGATTAAAACATAAAATAAAAATTATTAATGCATACACAGACTCTTAAGCAAGTGCCTCCTCAGACTGGATGAGTAGCTACCGAGAACTCCTCACTGTCGAATCTGTGCGTGCTAAAATTATATTGTTACCAGAATTATCCACTCGTTCCCTAAAAGTATACATTAACCTTCTTAGAAGAGCTTTAAAAGTAAAAACACCCACAGCAACAAACCTCTGACTAGCACTTCCAAAGAAAGTTTCAGATTGCATCATTGTATTAAATGCGACGTTGCTTGTAAAATGCCCATAAGGGGGCAGTGTACAGTGGCGTGCCATAATCTTTAAACTTTTTACCACTTTTTTTATGAACTTTTTTTATAAGCTTTTTACCGGAACTGAGCAGAAGCTAAATTTCCGTGCAACGGTGTTACAACGTTGCCTGTAAATCATCATCATGGTCATCATGATTTTTCTTCAGGCCTGGACAAGTACAAACACAAGTCCATTATCTGGGGCCGTGGGAATATGATGGCCACTGAAACTCTTCAAACAGGTTGTTACTGTGGAAATGCTCACACACTTCATTAGCAACTGTTTTCTCAAGAATTTTAGATAAGAAAGGAAGATTAAATATTGGTATGTGATTTATTATGTCATCTGGATGGAGAGAAAGTTTCTTAAGTAAAGGTTTAATTAAAGCTGCCTTTGTTTAAGGACAGGTTAATCAGATCTAAAACAGGGGCAGCGATCGAACGGAAAACACTTCCTTAAATAATTTGTCTGGGATTGAGTCTAAAATACAAGTGGAAGCTTTAGATGAAGCTAATATTCATGACGACTCTTAAAGCTCAACCGCATGAAAACAGTCGAAACATAGATCGGGTTCTACGGTTGTTTTTAAGGCTACCCTCACATACTGAAGAACTAGTTTCCATGTTCAGGAGGAAGCCCGTAGCCACATAACACAAATTTATTACAGACAATGGGAACCATCACTTTTAGGGTTTCCCAGAGAAAACAGCTTGAGGGGACACAGAGTATCTGAACCACACTTACAACTTGGGGAAGGATACGGCAGGTTGTCAGGATTATGTCTAATCCTGACGGAATAGCCCCATCAGCCAGCCTGCAATGACTCAATGTTTTAGCAACACACTTTGCTCAGAGTTGTTTTGTAATATCTGTTTTTTTAATTTTCTTTCATTTTTTTGGGGACTGTGTTATGAAAAAGCAACATAATCAGTTTATTAAAACAATCTAATTTAAATAGACTTAGACTTAGACAACTTAATTTGTCATTTTGTATGCACAGAGTGCGTACAGAACGAAATTTCGTTTGCATACAACTTGAAAAAACTGTATAAATAGCTATAAATAGCTTTTATACAATAGTAGAAACACACAGATAACTGACACATGCTAACTAAAGGTGAGTGCAAAGGCTTTATCCAGCCCTGCTCCTCAGATTAGGGTCCCTGCTCTATTACTTGTGTCAGTTTGAATAAAGTCCCTCAGCAAAACCTTAAGACAACCGTCCAATGAAGTCGTTCATTTCTTTGAAACAGGTGTCTCATAGAAGCAAAACCTCTAAACAGCAAGCACAGTGTGCTTTCATTACGGCTGCAGAAATCCCTGTACTTTCTGTCTCGGAACCATCTCCAACCTTTTGACTGGAAGGAGGGAAAGCTTTTGTGGATTTTTAAGCGTTACTTTTTCCCAAAAGGTGGAGCACCTTAAAATGGGAAAGCACAACTTCCCTCGTCCCCGTGGAGCTTAACAAGGCCTCTCCCATTGCAGCCATAATTCCTGCGAGCGTTGTCTGCTCTTCCTGCTCGTTGTCACCCATGCCTTTCCATGCTGTCACCTTCTTCTTATTTTCAACTTGGCTGTCACTGCTGTGCTGTGATCATGCAGGTTTGCAGAACCAGCTGGTGCCTGATCCATGTAATTTAAAGTGTGTTGCTATTTTTGCTGTCCTATCATACCTCCCACCTTCACCTCATGTCACTTCTCTGGGATGGCCAAATCAGCCTTTCGTTTGCTTGGTGGGAATTTACCCCCTGACTTTTGAACTAAGTACCCCAATGCACATAAAACAAAAGTGGGCATCTGGATTAAGAAAAAGCAAAGTAATGTGAGTGCTTGATTACTAGGTCCAAATCTTAAATGACATACTATTGTAATTAATATCCTGCCATACAGTGTGGTGAGATGTACCTTCATCTTGTCTAACAGAGCACAAGTTAAGTTAGGTGACCACCTCTATAAAGTGAAGAGTTTATAGTTTGCTTGTCTGAAGCATAGAGGTGTGTGATAACACAATGCCAAGTAGAAAGAAAGTAACACTAGAGAATCAACTGATACTCCCCACTAGTCTTGTGAAGATGTGTGTTAATTTTAATTTCAAACAATCAGAAAAAGACTGAACAGATACTGCTTTTTTAGGAAAGTTCACTAGGAGAAAGCCTCTTTTCTGTAGGAAGAATATACATTTCAATAAACAAGATTTTGGGGAAAATGTCCTTCAGATGGATATGACCACATTGTGATGATTGGTCAACGCACAGCACGATATTTGGAGCCAAAAACAAACACAGCAAACAGGTTCTCAACCTGTAAACCATGGTTAAATGTTCCTCAACCTGTGAACCATGGTGGTGGATGGATGATGATAGGGTTCCTGTTCCTTGTGTCCTTTGTCTTTGCAGCTGTTGAGTTGACTATGAACTCCTCTGAATGCCAAGGTTTTCTGGAATCAAAAGTCAGGCTGCGTGTCCAAGAGCTGAAGCTTGGCCCAAGTTCAATTCCCAACAAGAAAATAATTTCAAACACAGTGGCAAATCTACAACATAATGCCAGAAAAAGTAAAAACAACCTGAAGGAGATGGTATTCTGTAGCCTTAAGAGAGCTTTCTAAAGAAAGCTGTGCAGACACGGATGTCGGAAGATCTCAATGAACTGAAGGGATGTTGTGAAAAGAGGTGGTCCAACGTTTCTCCACAGTGATTTTAGAATCACATGGGTCCGTACAAAAAACCCAACTGAGTTATTTCTACAAATAGTGGTTCTACAAGCCATTAAATAATGGGTTGTAGCTAGTTTCTCACACTCAGTTTTCCCTTTTCAGCTTTGTCTTTATTTTAACGACAGTGTGAAGCCTGTTATGTGTTTTTGAACGCATACATTGAGATCTAAATAATGTAGAGATTGATAAAGGCCAAAAAATTATTGATTGTGGGGTTCTGTCTAGGTATTCCAGCCTCCTCCCACAGTCGAAAAACATGACTTAGGTTAATTAGTCCCTGGAAATTGCCCTTAGGTGTGATTATTTATTTTTTGTCTTGCATGTCTCTGTGTTGGACCAGTGAGGGTGTACCCCACCTCTTGCCCTTTGACTGCTGGTGATAGGCACCAGCACACCACCGGATAAGAGGTTGTAGAAAACTGATGGATGGAATTCTTAATAGCTATTGTGCAATCGCCATGTGGAATAAAATCATACTGAGTTGGAAACAGCATGAAATGTGACACTTTTACAAGCACCCAGGGACTGCCTCTCACAGCAGAGGGCCTTACTGTAGACTAGCTGCCCATATTTATCACCCTCTTTTGCCCTAGCAGCATCGGGGAGAACACTCATCTCCCTCTGCGGAGGATCCGACTGCAGTTCGGAGAACCGCCACGTATGCAGGCTGGATCGAAGCTAAGTCTGCAGCCAATCTCCTGCATAATCAGATGCCAGAGTAAAGAACCTATCTTTACCAAAACCAGCCTTATGATTTTTTTTGGAAGAAAGATGAGTATGCCGCAGCCTCCAGAGAACAAACACAGCCATGCCAGGAAGGCCGTGTGGACCCCCCCCCCAGAGCCATATACAGCTCGTCCAGCCAGGCCTGGCTTCTCAAACGACGACTGTTTCTCCCTTTCAAGCTAGCCGCCTGCTTAATGCTCATATAGGCAGCTTTACCTTGGAGTAATTCACTGCAACCGGATGCTCCATCGCCACAACCAGAGACAACGGGAGAGGTTTGGCAGAGAAATAAACAGGGGAAGTTTAGAATGGTTAACTTAATGTGTTTTCACCGTGTTTTTAAAGCTTGACTGAGCTAACACGTTAGCTTCCACTAGCATTCCGGTCCTCTCATTACTGCAAAATATAGCCTAAAATAAGGTGACCAGATTTCTAAAATCAAATCTGGGGACATTTCTTGCTCGTGGATAAAAATCAATACATCTAATCAAGATGAAATTAGGAAACGGGGACAGTAATGGTTTCATTTATTTTTACATGTTTATTAATATTTAAACAATAAAAATCAAGTGTAAAAGCCAGGAATGTGCCTCTCCAGACCTTTAGTGCATCCTAAGATTAATAAAATCAATAAATAGTGTTATTAATAGAAACTAGAACTGTGTCTCTAGGTTCGGGCAAAGTGGTGGGAGTGGAGGGGTCCAGAGTGGTTAGCAGGGTTTTCCAATTTTGTGGGACTCTGCCACCCCCTAAGGGGAAAGTGACATGAGGAAAAGAAAAACCAGTAAATACAAACATTTAGCCTGTGGCTGTCTGTGGAGACAGAGTCCCCCAAATTTCAAAAAACTGCAACAAATACTCATTCTGTTCACGTCTACATACCTATGAAAAATAGGTTTTTCTGCGTTAACATCAAAAAGTAGCAGTCAGGTCCACTGGTAAAGGATGATATATGTTTCTTACTGTCAACTGACCACATAAGGGTTCTGTGCATCACAAAGCCGATTAATTTCTCCCATAATGGGCTATAAGCACATAGAGCACATAGTGCATAGAGCCTGTTTGGAACAAGACATTGTCCAATGGATTGTGGTGATGTGAGGTGAAACAAGGGCACAGACTTGGAAAACCCCTTGACATGAATGCAAGTGATTTTGTGTGTAGTGCAGTATGAGCATGTATAAACTTACATAAAGTGTGTATTTTATTATAATAATGTATAACTACATTATGTGTATGTGTATGGTAGTAGCTGATGTGTGAGTATATTGTTTGATCCTTTAAGGTGAGTTAACTCCGGTCAGTGAGTCAGCTAACATGAGATCATCTCTGGTTTCTTCAAGGCGTTTTGTGTCTGAAGAGCCATCAGCCACGGTATCCAAAGGTCTGGATAAAATAAGAGGAGAGGATATATTATGTGCAGAACTGGAATTTTTAAAACACAAGAAAAAAATACAACTAAACTGCCTCTTCTTTCTGCCGCAGCTAGGGAAGTGCAGTGAAACTCATGTTCAGTGCAGAGACTCAGAAATAGGTTATATCCTCAGACAATTGGGCTTCTCAGCTCAAACCTGAGTATAACATGTCAGAGCTTTATCACTTGAACTTTATTAATACTCTAAGTAAATATTTCTCCCTTCTCGTCAATCATTCTTTACATCAATATTCCTATTTTCCTCCACTCTCATTTAATCTCCTTTCTGTGTTCCTATCTTCTTCCTCTCTCCTCTTGTATCAATCTTACATCATTCTAAAACAGAGACATTATATATTTAAAATCACTTCCAAAAACATTAGATTGTACAACATGAAAATGTCCTATTATTATTATTATTATTATTATTATTTCCTCTGATTAAATACAAAAAATGCTAATTACCACAATACTAGGAGCAACAAGCAAAAACAACATAATAAATGAACATTAAACAGGCAGTTATCTCTTCCTCCATCGTTCTCAGATCATGTAAATATTTTCTCATTCAGTTCTCCTGTTACTGACTCCCATTTTTTCATGAGGAACTTTCATAAATCCAAACTGAGCAGTAGAAAAGCTAAACCTAAGCCTGGAAGTCTATGCTCATAAATCACAACCATAAATCAGCAAAACAACTTGTAATAACTCTACTTATAACTAACTATCTGAAATATAAACTAAAGGTCACCAATCAGTTCTAAAACATCTTTAGAGGAACCCTTGTTGATCCCTGGAGAACCAGCATACCAGATTAGCGCCTTACAAAGAGTTTTCAATCATTCTGTTACATTTTATCTGAGTGTCTTTTACTCATGTGAGCAGCAACTCGTGGTCTTGTCTTACTTTTTATTGATTATTTTTTAACCTGGAAAAAAAAAACATTTCTCACAGGATCAGCTTGATCCAAATAAAATGAATCGATTAACACACTTACCATAACACAGCAGCTCCCCATCAGTTGCCCCCAGTTGACGACTTTTCACTTCTTCTTCTTCTGTTTTAAAAGTGGTGCGCTCGTCTTCTTCTTCTTCCTCTTCGTGTTTTAATGGCATCTGACATCCAAAAGGATCATTACCGCCATCTAGTGGTGCGCTCTGTTCCTCGTCTTTATATTATCAGCAGCGCAACCAGCTACCGCAACACATTTTCCCCCTCGGTAAAATCGGGGACATTTCCGGGGACAGCTTTAGCCGGGGACAGGTGGTCCAAAACGGGGACGTCTGGTCACCCTAATGTAAATTTAATGGTGTTTTGTATAACTTTAGAATTGACTCATCAAGTGACAGATTGCATCAACGTCCCCAACTTCCCAGAGGTATGCATTAATAAAATAAGGTGTCCTAAAGGTTACTGTTTTTCACTGAGAAAATTATTCTTTAAAATATTATTTTATCAAATAATGTTTACCTCAGAATTTTAATTGCTTATGGGCTGAAGCACATATGTTGTTGTTGTAAATAAGTTAAGCTAATTTGATCTCATTCCGTGTTCTTTAAGATGAACTCTGGATCTTTAACTTGGATCTGTAGAAAACCAGGATTAACTGAATCATTCTGACGATGGTTTTCAACCATTTTATTTGGCTTTTTGTTTCTTTTGTGCATACATAGTTCCTTAGCTTTTAGCCTTTTTTTATCTTAATTTTGCTTGGTAGTTTTAGTTAAGTTTCACTAGTCTAGTAGAGAGGATTTGTTGATTAAAATATATGTTTATTTCAGATAAACAGCATTTTATAGTGATGTTCTCTGGATATTCATTTTATTTCTGTTAATAAATTCTTGTACTTGAAGAAAAGTTGTCACTCCTTATTCTATGTGTGAGCAGAGTTTGCTATTAAAAGAACGCCAGTGCTCGAATCACCCTTTCAACTATTGTCCTGATATCAGCTGTTTGGAGTGATATTCACCGGACAATACTTAACAGACTGAGGGTTATTTATTAAACAATAAATAACTTAAGACAGTGCGTAATGGCACAACATAGTGTCATTTGGAAAAATGCTGCATAATGGCAGAATGTGTGTTTTTCCAACATATTTGGGCATACATTCTGCCCAGCTTCAGGGCATAAGATCCAAACTTAAACCTGTAACTCTGCGTTCTGTAATGCTCAAACTACAGAGAACTCCATATTTCAGCTGGCCAACAGGAGTGTAACACACCCAGGAAACACTGTGGGGGAGAGAGAAAGGTTAGTGGGTGAAGACAACTGTGGAAAATACTGAGCGCTGAACAAAAGCCATTAAACTTCTCAGAGTCTGGGAAGAAGCAATGGATCTGATCTGTAGGTACTGGGGTTCAGCCTGAGTTCAGAGAGGGACAAGGCAGGCAGAGCAGCTGATCCGCCCTAAAATAAAAGATACAGGGCTGAGACTGAAAGGAGATCCGTAATCCAGGAGAGGTTCATACACTGAGGGCAGACGTTGGCAGAGGTAATCAGAGGGGCTGGCAAATATAAGGCTTAGTCAAAATCGGTTTGTGAGGTCGGTGTCCAGAATTCTGAGGCCAACAGGAGAGTCTGAACAAAGTCAAAAGCAAGTAAGGCAATCAAAGACCACTGGTAGGTCTACTCATACTATGGCTTTCAAGAATCTGGCAAAGACTGACTGTGTGAAGCAGACATATACTGGCAGAGTCTCAGGTGGAAAGAATCCAGGTAATAAGGGCAGACACAGGTGCAGCTGCTTCCACTAATGAGCAGAGGCAGAGCAGAGCAGAGAGCAGCATGCAGCTAGCTGAACAAAAACACAACCGAACAAACATGCAGGGAAACAAGGCAGAAGTATTACACACTCACTTTCAGCACACAGGCTCTAGTGAAATGCCTCCAGAGAACCAAATAGAGAAGCTCGCCTGGCCAGACCAGGTCAGCAGCTGGATCCTTCGAAACTGTATAGACAGCTGTTCAGTTCCCCATCTTTGGAGACATTCAAAAGTCCTCGCCATTCCCAAATAAAAGCTCAGTCAAAGCTCTGATTGATTTACCTCATTAGTGATGAATGACGTGCAGAGAGTCTTAAAACATCATGTCATCAAAGCTACAGATTCCAAGAAGGACCCACTTCAGATAGCATACCACAGAGAGAGAGAGAGGTATTGATAATGCCAAGGTATTCACCATAAATCCCATGCAAAAACATTTGGAGCACTCCAACTCCTCAGCCAGGACTTCTTTTATTGACTTCTACTCAGCACTTAACACCCTGCAGCCTCACGTCCTCCTGGCCACTAAACCTGATGTCCTGAATTTAAGCGGGACTCTGCCCCATTTTTTCGTCCACTCCTGGTGTCGCACAAATTTAAACAATGTTCCGCATTTCGCTGGCGCTTTTCCTAAATGTAATGAAAGCAGAGTCATCGTCACAGAGCTGTCTGTCAGCATCCCCCAATGCTGCGCACTACAATGCTAGTGAATAAAATCAGAAGAAGAATGTGGTAAATAGCCTACAGAATATAATGGAAACTTTGTTGAAGAAAAGAAAAGCCCGCTACTGTGAAGACTGGGGAATGGTTTGAAGTCAGTGAAAGGTGATTCTTGGAGAGCTTTTTGAGAAATTTCCAAAGTAAATTTTCAATTTCACACGGAGCGAAGCACGATGTGAAGTGAGATTGTAGCAGTGAGTCGCACAGGAAGCGCGCATCTGAAAAGGCCGCCAGCCGATTGATGAACGGCAGCTGAGATGAACTTTAAAAAAAAATTCAAAACAGTTTAATAATGTTTTTCATCATGACTTGTGCTAATTCATTGTTGTGCACAAACAAAGCAGAGATTGATTAATGTAATGGGAGATAATGTAGGCTAATGTGAAATGAAATGCATGACGTCATTATAGTGCTGGTAATATGTCCCACATTGTCCCTCAGAAGCATCCTTGCTGCTTTTGTTGTTTTGACATCTGGTCACCCTACTCAACAGATCATAAAGAGTGCTAGTCTACAACATCCTCTCAGACATCTATTACACCTTGATTGGGTCTCCCCAATGCTGGGGGCTATCACTCCTACTTTTCATCTTATATACAGAGGACTGTAGATCCACTCAGCCCGGTTATCTTCTAGGGTATGCTGACGACACAGTGCTCCTGTCTCTGCTGTGAGACCCTATTTTTAAGGTCCAGCCGGAGTTTGTGGGTCGGTGCGACATATTGTCCCTGAAATTGAACGTGAATAAAACCAAGGATAAGTTGATGACCTTGTCCAATGAGCAGAGAGACCTAGCTACAGCTGTCACCACCGCCATCATCCACAGAACGCCTGTGGAGCGAGTCAAGAAGTACAGATACTCAGGGACCATTTTAAATCACCTGCAGAAATTCTCCTCCGACACAGTGCTTATTCTCAGCAAGTGTCAACAATGGCAATACCTCCTTGGAAAGCTGAATTCCTTTGGAGTCAGAGAAAAACACATTACTGGTATTCTGCTCGTTCATAGAGAGTGTCATCACATTGTCTATTACCTGCTGGTTCCACTCAGACAGCTTGCAGCACAGAAACCCCTTGCAGAGCACTGTCACCGTGTGCTCTAGGATCGCTTGACTCCCTGTGAGGAAATTATCATTTTTATGTGACCAACAAACAAGCAGTTTGGGACCTAGAATTATTAAATACCTCTCACGTGCACGTGACTGTGCCTTTGAGTGGCTGCCCTCCAAGCGCCAGCTTTGATGCCCAGGTTGCAGGACGCAGAGGAAAACAGATTTTTTTCTCATCCCCCAACCATTCCTCCTCCCTCCCCCATGCTATCACCTAATCTCCCTACTTACTGTCATCCAACATTATAAATGTTACAATATGACTATATGTGTGGATTCTTCTGCATGGGTTTTTTATGTATGTGTGTGTACTGTATGTGTTGTATATATGGATGTGTATGTGTATATATGTATGCATGTAGGCGAATGTGTAAAAAATGTACTGTGTGTATGTCAGTGACGTGCGGTAGAGTTCATAGCTGGCGAGGCATGGACGTCATCAGAGTCAGATTTACAAATATATACACTCTACAGCAGGGGTCTTCAACAGGGGGTCCGCGACCCCTAGGGGGTCCGCGGAGGTACTGCATGGGGGTCGCGAAAGTTTTGGTTGATAGACACTTATTTTCCTTTTCACATTTATGTTTTAAAAATGTCCATTTAAATAGCTTTCATGCATGATTACATGCAATTGACAGACATTGTTGATCTTGGCAGGTTTCAGTTTATTGTGTTATGTTATGTTTAAAAATGGCAGTGGCATGGCCACCCTACTCACTGTGCCTCGCACATGTTTAAAATAAAAACATGAATATATGAACCTGTGAATTATTTGAGTATCTAAGTATTGAATGCACAATAACAAGGTATATTTGCACATGGCACTATAGGACCAGTTTGATATAACACAATTTTATACAATATATATAATTAGGGGGTCCCCGCTCCATCTCGCCATCAGTTTGGGGGTCCTTGGCCTGGAAAACGTTGAAGACCCATGCTCTACAGAATAGACTCATTGCAAAGTGCTGAAGGAGACTGATTGAGCCAAATCAATTCACCAAGAGACATGGAAAAAATATTGATTCTTTGATGAAAAACAACAACAAAATTATAATCAGTTTATGAGTTATGATGGATTTCTGCATTTGTAACACATTCAAAAACTTTAACCCACATTACGCACATTTCATTACAAAAACAAAACATGAGTAATTATCGCCGTCTTACCTCTACTTATAAATGAAGTCCATGCGGGCGGCGCTCTTTCTTTTTCTTTGCGCATAAATATCAGTCACTTCCCAATAAAAGTTCTCTTTATCTTCTTCAGTTTTAAAAGTCTCTCAGTCTCAATGGAGCTCACTGCCAGGGAGGAAAGCCTTCCTTGATCAGTCCTGTTCCAGCTGTATGTTTAGTCTTTTTAGTGCTTTACTTGTTTAGCATAACTCGCTAATAAAAACATCCATAACTTGCTGTCACTCTACAGTTTTTGGATCACGAGCAGTGCCCCTTGAGCGCCCCTATCTAGGGGCCAGGGTGTACCTCGCCTCTCACCCAGTGAACGCTGGAGATAGGCCCCAGCAACCCCCGCGACCCCATGAGGGATTAAGCGGGTCAGTAAATGGATGGATGAATTTATGATCTAGAGACAGGAAGATGCATCACAGAATGGAAGCCAGCGCAGTTAACATGGGATTGCGCAATCCCAGGGGAGGCCAAGCTCGCTGCGGCCTCACCGGCTTCGCTATCAAGCGCCACCAAGGATTTACAATGAAAAATAGCGAAAAGTCTGCAATTTAAAATAGAATATGATCAAAAATGAGGAAATTAGATTAAAAAAATTACTTTTTATTACAAATGACTGAGTGAATCACAATTTATATTATGTTATCATCCATCCATCCATTTTCCAAACCGCTTAATCCCTCATGGGTTCGTGAGGGGTGCTGGCTCCTATCTCTAGCATTCACCGGGCGAGAGGCGGGGTTCACCCTGGACAGGTCGCCAGTCTGTCGCAGGGCTATGTTATCATCATTATATATTTTCTTTCTTTTAATGTTTATAAAATAACTCTCAGTCTGTCAGGTATTGTCTGGTGAATACCAGCACAATTGCCTTTGATATTAAGACAATAGTTGGAAGGATGATTCGTGCACTAGCATTCTTGTGACAGCAAACTCTGCACACATATAATAATGAGTGACATCTTTTAAATTATAAGAATTTATTAGCAGAAATAAATGCACATTAAGAGAACACTCTCCTATAATGATGTTGACCTGTATTAACTATATATTTCAATCAAAAACCCTGCTCTACTGGGCTGGGGAAACTTAACTAAAACTACTAAGCAAGATCAAGAATAAAGACACTAAGGTACACAAAAAGAACAAAAGGACAAATAAAAATGGTAGTGAGGGCTGTTCTTTGTTCCCACTGTCTCATATTAGGCTATCAGAGACAGTCAGATACTCAGCTGTATTCCTCCAGGTTGAACTTCAACAACTGAATGAAAAATAGTACACAAGGGGAGCATTTTCAAATAACCACCAACTGAGTAATGTCATGTAGAGATAGAGGAAGATGCTTAAAGTCTCCAAAAACCTTCATCAGACTTGTGCTACTGTCTCTCATGATTCTCTGTTGGTTGTATTTTTGTGTGTATTTAGATTCTGTTTCTTGTCTTCCTTAGTTCCCTGCCTTTGCCCCCCCCCCCCCCCCCCCCCCCCCCGGAGAATGCTCTTTGGGAAGATGAGTTCAAAATTGCTGGATCTTTTGGGCACCAAAAAAGAGGATTTTTAAATAAATTGAAGAAAACATACCAGAAAAATAACCCCATGCCAGCTGTAAAGCACGGAGGTGGAAGTATCATGATTTGCAGCAGGACCTGCCCAGGCCACCACCACCACAGAATCCAGCATGAAACCTTAAACCTAAAGTGGAACCTGGCCCTCCAACATGACAATGAGCCAAACATTCCTGTAAAGCCATCAAAGACCAACAAGACCTAAGAGATGGAGAGTATTGGAATGGATTAGTCAAAGCCAGGATCTTGATCTCATTGAGATGCTGTTGGGTGACATGAAACAAGCTGGAGATGTCATAAAACCTCTCAAGCATCTCCCAGCTGAAAGTCAGGAGAGGGACAAGCTTTCCCCTGACCGATGTTAGAGACTGATGATGTGGCTACAAGTGTCACCCTGAAACTATTTCAACCAAACAGGGTAGCACTAAAAATGCACTTTTGATGACATCTTTTATTAACTAGCACTAAAACAATGCTATTTTTTTTTTAAAGTTCGTGTGTAAAAAAAATACTTTGTTTTCCAGGGATAAATAAAAAAGATATTAGATATAATGTATACATTTCTTTTGAAAGAAATTAACATATAGTCTGGTTTCCTAATTTGTTGACATGAACACATAACCCTTGACCTGAAAGAGGGTGCACTGTACCATGACTCTCTAAGCTATTTAAAAATTTTGATAGTTCCCCCACTAAAAATGGTCTAAATTCAACTGGAGACAATTTGCATACATCAGCGACACCCTTAGACAAAGCAGACCCTTTAGCGTGAAACTGTATGAAAACAGTTGATTTTTTTTCAAGAACGTACACACTTTAATCGTATTCCTTTTTCCTCTTTTCTGAAAAATCTTTGCCTTATTTAACACTTGTGATGCTTGGGTGTTTTCAGCAATTGCTAAAAGAAACAGATTATAGGAAATTATTTTCAACGCAGTTTAAAGAACTTGCACAAGAATGTGTTTTTGTCTCTGTTTTGTCTTTTCCTATCAACTGGGTCCTTTCTGTGTAGAGCTTGTGTGTTCTCTTAGCAAAGGTGGGCATGCATAAAATGATTTATTACCTGGGGAAAGTAAATTGGCCTATATCCATACCTGCGGTGTTTCTGGCACCCACTTTGCTGAACTGGGGCGTGGGTCCGCTCCTTTTTGTGCAAGTAAGTGAGTGTGAGTTCACTTACTTGCACAAAAATTCTTTACCAGCAACAATGCAAATCATTCAGGGTTGTGCATCAAGGGAGGCTTTATAAATAATATAAAATATATTTGGCATAACTATGGCAGCCAGAGCAGCCTTCTGCTTGCCATGAAGCTGGACATGACAAGAAGGGTTAATGAACTGGCCTTTATTGAAAACTTGGATGAAAAGTAAACTTTGTCTTCAACATTTCAAAATGATAAAACATAAACATGAACTAGTTCAATTCAGGAAAGAAAAAACTTAAACTTATAGTTTGAGACTTTTCCTATTTGTTTTACTAAAAGAAATCCAAGTATTTTATCAAATTTTCATGTTCTTTTCGTCTTATTAGTCTTCCACCCCAAACATGATTGTGAAGCTTCTTTACACTAAAAACTGATGAGGTACATTTTTTACCCTAAATGATGAGTTTATGCGTTTTAATGAGATGTTTTGTCAAAAATTGCGACCCAGTTGGTTAAGATGTGAAGGACTAGAACAGACTCTGCTGAATGTCTTCTACAGGGTGGAATAGTGAATGGTAAGAAGATGAAATGATACTGTATAGTACTGTTCACGTTAGTGGGTTGTTTTAATAACTTACATTAGAGAAAGAGTTTGACTGCTTAAGACAACATTAGTGTTTTCTCTGCTGAGTAACAAAGATGGCAACTCAAGTTTTGGTCTCCGACTCAAGCCGCACAAATAACAGACTTCAGACTCAGCTTAGACCTGTGGCCTAACGGATTGAGACTTGACTTGGACTCTTTTTTTGGAGATGCAAGTCCTTTTAACAGTTTTTATCTCAAGTTATGAAGAGTAAAATAAAACCGGTGTGTGAGCTACAGACTGCTGCTGCTGCACATTTTGATGAACACCTCCCAGCCAGATTAGTCGGCTACAATGCTGTGAAACCAAATACGTGGGCTATATTGCATTTTCACAACCCACACCCTTCCCTTTTTTTTCTTTTCTCTACATAAGAAGAAACAAAACATACTATTTTTATATAGAGTATACCAAATGTCTGAATACGTTGTCAGCGCTGTAACCAACGTCAAATTCCCTGACTGTGCACACGATCATGGCCAAATAAGGGTGGTGATGATTCTGATTTACTGGGGGATAGAACATAAACCTTCCTCCGTTTTCATTGTTTTGTTCATTGTGTGTTACAAATTGCTGAATTTATCCTTCAAGTGGGAAAAGGCTTGACGTTACAAGGGTGACGCTTCTACAAGAACATTATTTTCAAGACAGTTTGGTACTTGGTGACATTTAAGGGTTTATGTTTTTTGAATCTTTAGTTATACTAGTTAACACTATCACTTAAATATCAGTCTCACCTACAATATATTCATAATGTCATTAACTGACATTTTTATTTGTTTGTAGCATTTTCATTTACAAAGCTTCTCCTCCTTTAAAAAAAAAACAGCTTCAGACCTATATCTCTCCTTTTCCTTTGTGGAATGCATAAGAGGGACTTTTTCTGCTTATAAAGAAGTAACTAAGTAACTTTTACTTGAAGTAAAAATTTAATTAGGTAATTTTTACTTTTGCTTGGGTAATGTTTGACGCTGGTAAGGTTTGTTCATGTATTTAAGTAATTTCTTTTTTTTATCAGTGTAACTTTACTTTCATTTGTACATTATTTTGGTACTCTTTCCACCTTGGATGCAGTCGATCCAGTACATTTAAGTAATTTGACTGCTTTTCAATAATCTAGTCAAATTTTAAGAAAATGTTAGTTTTAATTATTATTATTGTGTAACTTCACAATAATGACCACACGAATGTAATTCCAGCAGAACGCTGTAATTACTGACGTTGGATCATTTAGCAAACAAAATAATCATAATTTGCCCCGGCAGTCTATTGCTGCTTAGCTAGCTGCAACGTTACAAGGATACTTCCGGTTGAACATGTCAAAATAAAAGCACGTCATGTTTCACTCGTTCAGTGGATCGCCACACATTTATTTACTTACTACACCATGTCTCCATCAATATTTTGCAATCTATACCTAAAGTTTGTACATCTTTATTATTTAGAATTGAGAACAAAGGTTTTATGGGTGAATTTTAAAAATGGTTTCCCATCACCATCACCACTACTACACTCTCTGTTATGTAATAGATTTATATATGTGTCTGTTCAGATGATAAACTTGCATTAAATCTACATCTACCCCACTAAAATGTATGCAACTTTTTAGATCAATTTCACAAGTTAAATTTTTAATAGCAAGTGATTGGGTGATTAAATAGTTTTATTAGTGCAGAGCAGTAAGACTGGAAGCATATATATATATATATTTTAGGATGAAAGCCTAATATGCGGTGTCAAACTATTAACCCAACACTGTTGCTCAACCCGGCGTTAGAAAATTAACTCAAATTGAGTCGTTTTATTCAGTCGGTTTTTAGAGGTTATCTTTTTTGGACCGTGGGTTTATTTGAATAAAGAAAAAAACAAACATATTTCTCTTATATTATGCTCATGCGATCGTCGTTTAAATTGAGATGCCAGGTTCGGTTACAGGTGCACACGCACGCACCCACGCACATTTGCCCACTCCGCAGTTACTCGGGTGGGGGAGTGGGGGGGAAAGCCCTGTGACTGATGTCTCCACGGGATGGCAGTATGAGTCTAAGGGTGTGTGCGTGAGTGTTTGTGAGCGCAATCCACGTGTGCGTGAATCTGCGTGGGAGTTCCTTGTTTCGCCATGCCGGGGTGTTGCCAGCTGCGCTTGCAGAGGCGCTTTGAAGAGGTACAGCCTGCAACCTCTCCTCCTCACTCTGCAAGGCGTTTCTTCCTCGGTTTCTAACCTCTAGAGTTCCCAACCCCTCCTCCCCACCCCCCTCCCCATCCCCACCCACCCCCTGCACAGACAGCTCCAGCACCGGCCGCTATTCCAGCAACCACACACCCCCCGCCCCCTCTCAAAGAAAGAAAGAAAGAAAGAAAAACAGTCGGGATCCAAGCATGCCACAACAGCGGCGGCTAGGTATCCGCCTCTCCTCCCCCAAAGTCACCGCAGGCGCAGCAGCAGGCTTCCCCCGTCCGAGAGAGCGCGGAGCTTCCGCCGAGTGATGCCACAGCTGCAGCGGGAGGAGCGCCCAGCTACGCGTGTACTGCCGAAGCCTGCCGGAGGACCCGACACCACCAGCCCGGCCTTTGCCAGAAGAGGAGAGTGCCCCCCCTCCCTCTCTCCCACCTCCCTCCCCTCTCTCGGCTCTGCTCCCGTCCCGACTCCAGGATGTCCGAAAGCAGCGCAAGTCCCGCGGACCGGACGATCAAATGTAGGCAGAGCTCCTCTCCATGCCTGTTGTCTGCTGTAACATGCTTGATCTGTGTGTGCGTCTTCGTCCCTGTCATGGCACCTCGTGTCTCTTATTGCCTTACATACTCGCTTTTTCATTACACCGGCTCACAATAAGAGGTGGCTATCTGGCTGACGAGTCACCATGCATGCGCCTCTGAGCCTTTTAAGGGGAGGAAGGTGGTGATGGAGAGAGGTGTGCATGGAAGGGGGGGGGGGGTATCCGGTACGGATAATCAGGGTCTTCCCTCGTTATTCTATTAGAATTCACCCCCTCACCGAGGCATTACCCCATTTTCTAACAGAGGGAGGGACGTCTCCTCCTCTCTGCATATAGCTGAGGCAGTTGTGCGACGCACCGCGCGCTGCTGCATGAGCTGCATGCGCTCATCTCCTAGCGGTGGCTTCGCGTTACTGAATAATACCCGACAGAGAGGCGCGCACAAGCCGGGGGAGAGACAGAGAGAGAAGCTGGGAAGCGCTGGCTGAGAGAGAGAGAGGGACACGACGAGCTTCTCGTTCCAATGAAAGCCCAAACGGCGTGACGATGACGGCCAAAGGCAGACATAAAGGTAAAATGGTCCGGCCAGAGCGGCGGTGCGCGCGGCGGCGTCGGTGTGGTGCTGATGCTGTGGGTGCGGATGGTGTCACGGGATGCTGCTGCAATAAGTATGCAGCGACGCTCGGGATGCTGAGGAGGAGAGCGAGAGGGGGGGGGAGGACACGATGCAAAGAGCTTCCTTTGTATCAGGCAGGGGGGGTTTTCCTCTATCGGTCAGGGTTTGGAGACTTTCGTTATGGCGATCTACCTCGATTTGGAGAGGGCCGATATGTTGACCTACATTTGCATTTTTAATCCAGTCCGTTGATCGATGTGTTTGGATTGCAGGTGTAGGCTGGTAACTTTGCCAGGCCTCGTCCCCGAGTTTAGCATCTGTAATGTAACCAAACGCTGTTTCTTACGCACTGACCCTGATATTGGGGGCAATCAAAGGACCCGATCGCTGGATGATCGTCTGAAGTCTGTTTTTTTTAATTTCCTTTCTCGTTTTTTTCCTTGTGTTTGGTCTTTCAGAAGGGCGCCCAAGTGATTGGGTGATTCAGCTTCTCCTCCTCCGCGTCTCCTTAAAGGTCTCCCTGTCTCCCCCCCTCAACCCCCCTCTCTTGTTTTCTCGAAATTTTTCAAACGAGAGACAAAATGGAGTTTAGGGATGCTGCGCTACGTGTATCCGACACTGTTGCCGCTCTAATGGGGGTGAAAGCCCCGCTGGATTACAGAAAATGTAATATGTTGAAAGTGTTGCATTTTTTTTTATTTATTTTTTTGCTTTTAAGCGTGGGCGGCCACTGTGGGGGAGAGGATGGCGGGGTGGGGTAGGGGGTGGGGGAATCCACTCGGGTCATGATCCGTCAAGCTGGCACAGATTGTCGTGCTTATCGGGTCAAACCGGTCTTTCGCGCACACACACAGCTGCCCTTCTTCATAAACACGCCCAAAGGTCAGGTTCTCTCTGCCTCTGCGGGAGGAAGGGGAGCAGGATTCTGCATACGTTGCTCGGGCATGCCCCGGTATTCCGTGCGTGCGTCGCGCGTGGAATGGGAGTGGTGGGGGAGGCTACGTGCGTGGGGTTCTCTTGCTGCTACGGGTCTATTGCTTACCTCTAAAAGATTTGTTTTGCAAACCTGCATCCAGCAACTGTGGTTCCACCTGTGCAGACGGCGTGCGCACTTTGCAGACCTTTCTCCTTTTGCATGCTCTGATAACGGCTTGGACGTCATCCCTTTAAAGGGACCTATATCATAACCCCCCCCCCCCCACACACACACACACACACACACATGCATAGGCCTCCACAGAACGATTGTGAACGACATGCATGGCCGGCCTGAGGTTGTTTGACACCCTGAGCAAAAATTTGGGGCCCACGTTCTCTTGGTTAGATAATGTAGTGATGTGACTACAGTGACTATACAGTTAACAAATACGGCGTTCGTTCTAGTGCCTATGATGCATTTAGTTTGCCAGATTTTTCTAGTTGCCAGTGGGGAATTTACCAAGAACACCACCATCAGTCCGCACGCCTGCTGGGAATGTCGGAGCCCAGCGTTCATTATCCAATATGGCTGCAGTGACAGTCGCAGATACTGACTTCTCTTTCTCTTCTGTTTCTGAACAACAAAACGATGATAAACTCATTTTTCATTACATTGTTTTTCAGTTTGCAAATACAACAACGTCTGCTTAGGCGTGACGTCGTTCCCAGATCGACTGCAGCATTAGTCATTTGCACTTTGTCAGACAGGTTTTGTCAGTAGTTTCCATAAGGATCGTAGACGCTTGATTCCGTGCGCAAAAGTAAGCCCACACGAAAGGCTGAACATATTGAATATTACAGTTTCAATTGTTTCATATGTCACAGATCTATTAGTATTTAGAAGTGCTTGCCAAGTGTTTACCGGTCAATATATTTTGCCTCCCACAGCGCCACTTGTCAGTGGCCCATTGCAGCTTTAAAACAGTGTTACATTAATATGAGTGATAGGTGGCACGCCTTTATTTCCCACACCATGACTCTCTGTGCTACTTGCAACCGAAAATATTTCCAATGAGGCAAACTTCTGTCTTTTGTTTGAGGGGTGAGTGTGGCAGTCAGCCTTCTTTCAGCCAGCTGGGGTGTGATGAAACATGTTATTACAACATGCTTATTGAATTATTTTCTCTTTATAAACCCGGTATACCTTGATAATGGTAAATGACCAACCCCAAATATTTAGTAAACTGGTGTGGGAATTACAGCTGATGCCAGCATGGTCAAACTGCAATACAAACAAGGGCTTGTTTAGCACTCAGTTCCTGAAAATAATTCCCTGCTGAAAAAGGTTTCCAAGAAATGCATGCTTAGGAGCATTACTGAGAAGACTGACATCATTCAGGGGCGTTATGATGACAAACAGATCTAAGGAGACAAGCCAGAACATTTATTCACTGAATGTTAATTCCATCCATTTTTTTTTTTATTTTTTATTTTTTTTTAGTCCTTTAACCCTAAAGTTGCTGGAATATTTGCTTTGGGTTTTCAAATAAGTTGTGGCCCACTGAAATTCAGATGTGTTGTAGAAGACCACAGCACATTATCTGATATTCTTCAGATCAAGGTGTTACAGGTTTAAAATTTAGGGTGCGTAATTTTCCACTGCTCATATAGGAAAAACTTGACCATCATTTGGTTGAGATGGAAATACTTTTTGTTTTCTGGAATAAGAACTGCTGAGTCCCATCTGAGTGTTGTTGACCCACAAACAGCAACTAGTGCTTCAATGTATTACTATTAAGAGCCGTGCTGTGGCCGGTAGTAACAATTTGGTACTTTTTAAATAGGAATACAAGGTAAGACAAAAAAAAAAAAAAAGGTCACCCAGAATGTCTTTTAATCCCTTATAATAAATCAATTCATGGCAAATGACAATGCTGTATTTAAAATAATTTATAAATACTTATTAAAGCTGGTAGTTTGTGCCGTAAAGTTAGTATTAATATGACCTTCTGTGAATCAATCCTGTACTCAACACAATATGAACCCTCAACTGGACTTCCTTACACGAGTCCCTGAATCCTTTTTTTTTATACCTCCAATAACATTGCCAACTAATAAATGATATTCATTTAAATTACTATTTAAATAATGAGTTACATTTAGTCTAAAATCTATACAACATCGACCCCACGAAGAGTAAAGCTAAAGCTACAAGTGGACCTAATAAATTAGATTATTTAGTTGGTTTCAAAATCATTGAAGGCATCACTATTCTGTCAATTGCATTGCTTAAGAAACACACACAATAACAGCCTAATTGAAAGCACTAAATGTTGAAACCAGAGACAATTAATGTCTCTGATAGGGATGTAAATAAGTTTTAATTCAACAACGGTGTAACGATTGTCTGATCATCTCTGCTTATAATCATTTCTTGACACAACTCTCCCATTGCACTCCTTTCTGCACAGACCTGGAAGAAAGGTTTAGCTCTGTCTCCTGCGCGTAGTTGTGAAGTGGAAGACTAATGTTACAGTTTCAACATTTTTACACATAAAAATATGAAAATTGAATCTTCAGCTCTGATCAGCTTTCCTGTTCCCGCTGAAAAAAAACTTTCCCACAGCGTCATCATGCTGTGGGAAAGTTGGCCACGGCCATGTTGGACAGTAGGTTGGCGTATTAAGTGTCAGAGCAGTCCATTGTGTTGGTCACACCTGAGGGGAGCGCCGTCTTCCACTTTGTTCTCTTGTGGCTGGTGACAAACTGCAAACCAGACTTGTGAAGGGTCTCTTTAAAGATTGTTTTTTTTTCCCTTGACACGTCCATTCAGGCCAGATTTGTGTAGCAGGCGGCTGGCCTAATAGTCGGTCCTTTTGACAGATTCACCCAGCTGAGCTGTGGTTCTCTACAGCTCCTCCAGAAGTTAACACGGGCCTCTCGTCTGCTTGTCTGAACAACACTTTCCTTGGCCAGCCTCCCAGTTTAGGTGGCTTGTCATGTCACAGCAGGTTTACAGCGGTGGCATTCTCCTCCCATTTTCAGATGATGGATTGAACAGAGCTCTGTAAGATGTTTAAAGCTTAGAACATTACTTTATAACCTACCCCTGCTTAAAACGTCTCTACATCCTGCTTGACTTGTCTGCTGTGTCTTCTTTTTATTCTCTAATGTTCCCTAACAAACCTCTCAGACCTTCACAGAACAGCTGGATTTATACTGAGATTAAATTACACTATTTACTAATTAGGTGACCTCTGAACTCAGTTGTATATGCTGCCTTTTATCGTAAGGTATTATAGTGAAGGAGGCTAAATACAAATGCATGTCCCCCCTTTTCAGATTTTTAACTGGAAAGATTTTGAAACCATGTAATATATCGTCCGACTTCTCAAAGGTTTGGTGCTGCTCTCTTGCCTAAAGTTTCAAGGAAATCTATTGAAATTGTGATTTCACAAACAGGGGTATAAATACTTTTGCAGGCACTGCACATGTGTCTTTTGTGAGTTATGATCTTTGGCCTAGACTAATACATGAGTGGGACGTTTTCAGAAAGCCTACGAGAGCCGTATCGAGTTTGCACATTTATTCATGAATTTATGCACACACACCAAAAAAAAATAAATAAATAAATAAAAAAAATCACCTCTGGTATGCCTTGGGGGGGACTTTTGGCATATTTCCTTCATGAAACGGGCTGTCCTGTTCTCTCTCACCCGTACGTATTAATTGTGTTTACGTGTGTGTGTTTGTCCAATGCTGGCGTTATCTTTGTGGGCCAGGGGTCCCACCTTGACAGGTCCCTCTCTGCCCTGTGGGGAGGGTGGCAGGGCGGGGGGTTATTTATAGAGAAGGTACTCCAGAGAGAGAGAGAGAGGGAGAGAGAAAGGGATTGTCTAATGAGGACAGGCTGTTCAGGGATGGGCTGTTGTTTCTGTTTTAGTGTGAGTTACTGTGTCACTGATGGGCCTCTCTGCATCGATTAAACAACTTCGTTGTGTATTCAGTTGTTCCGCATCGCTGTGAAAACCATCTCTAAAGAAGCATGGAGCCGTTGACCAGAAACGGGTCAAAAATGGCAGGTAAATACATTCAAAGACACAAAAACAAATGTTTAAAACAAGCATGAACCGTTAAATGCTTCCTCTATCCCAGGCGCCCACATATTTGCTCCCTTTCCCTTCGCTGCTTTCATTCTTTCATCCGTGAATTTCTGTCCGTCGTTTATTCATGCAGAGGTGAGTGATGGGAAGAAGCGATCCTGGAGGATTAGTGTACAATAACGTTTCATAAGATCCTAGAGAAAGCTAACGTGGCGATAGTTCTGGAGGACGCAGCGTGTAAAGCTGGCAGCGTGGGACAACATAGCGGCGCACTATAGAATCTGGGTTCTGAAGTCTCCTCATAGCACTTTTTTTAAAACAATAATGGTGGGCAAACTCAGTGGAGCTGTCCTGTTGTTGGCCAGGCACTTTTTATTTAATTTTTTTTTTACAAATTTGAACGATAAATCTCACCTTCCTAATCTTGTTGGAAATTATCTCTGAGTCCTGTTCATGCTATGAAGCCATGAGGCTGGCTGGTCACACAAACCACACCTACTCACTACAACACTTAGACCCGCAAAACGGGCTTTCCCCTATTCAAGTCAGCTGATGTGGGCCTGTGATACCTCGCTCGCTGGGTCTGGGGTCTAGCAGAGGTAGGCTGATGGTTTTAGTGGTCAGTATAACAAGAAAGGTGCCGTACTTGTTGCGCCATGTTTTGAGTTATTCATTGTTTATTAAATAACCCTCAGTCTGTTAGGTATTGTCTGGTGAATATCAGCCCAAACTGCTGATATTAGTTGAAAGGGTGATTCAAGCACTGGCGTTCTTTTAACGGCAAACTCTGCACACATATGGAATAAAGGAGTGACAACTTCTCTTCAAGTGCAAGAGTTTAACAGAGATAAAATTAACATCCAGAGAATATCACTATAGAATGCAGTTTATTTGAATAACGTATATTTTAATCAACAAATTCTCTCTACTAGGCTAGTGTAACTTAACCAAACTACTTAGCAAAATTAAGATAAAAAGAATCTAAGGAAGTATGTACACAAAATAAGAAAAGGACAATAATAAAATAGTTGAAAACCATCATAAGAACGATTCAGTAAATCTTGATTCACTGCAGATCCAAGTTAAAGAACCAAAGGTTCATCTTAAAGATAGTGGAATGAGGTTAAATTAGCTTAATTAATTCAGAACAACATTTGATATGTGTTTCAACCCGTTTACAATGCCAATCCCGTCGATTCAAGATGGTCACTATTTTAAACGGACTATCTTACTTTCTTACTTCACATCATTCGATAAAGAAGGAAAGTAATGGCGACAGTTTGCTTTCAGAAATTATAAGGCAATTTGAATTATTTCAAACTAATAAAACATGACGACCTACAATTTAATTCGCACGCAACACGGACCGTAGAAGTGTTTCACTTTGGATGAGGGAAACTTGTTTGCGCGGCGGCGGTCCTTGCAGCTGTGTTCCCTCTACTACTGGACGTGCGGAAACCATTGTACCGCAAATTGGTTCTGCCATGACGCGAAGCGTCCGTACGCGTGCGTTTCAGGAGTGAGATTTTGATCGTAAGATTGAGATTTTCAAAGTAATGCGTGTGAGCGTGTGCAATTGATGAAATGCGTGTGTCACACGGACAATGCGTGACAGTTGAGAGCTATGTCCATAAGCATTACTTTAAGAATGCTAGCGGCAGCTTAGCTTGTTAGGTCCAGGTCTAGCTCGGTCAAACCGTGAAAGACAGTGAAAACACATTAAAACTAAACCATTTTAAACTTTCTGCCTTTGTCAGTTCGGTTGACTTTGGGGCCGTCTGGTTGGAAGAAGCTGGACCAGGGTGAAACTGGCTCGGGGAAGCAAGAAAGCGGCTAGCTCAGGGGAAAACTCTTTATGATTCCCGGCCCAGGATGTGCTTTAAACGGACTACGATGGGCTGCGCTCGGCCTATGAAGCATGGGGACTTCTGCATGGCCTTCCTGCGTGGCTGTGTCCTTAGGCTTCCTTCACAGCTTGAAGGGGCCATTTTCAGATCAGCTCTTCTCCTGCAAAAGCTGAGGAAAGGTGACAAGCAGTCTGTTTCCATGGCAGTCGGCTGGTTAGGTTCCAATGTTGAAAAGCACGCTGTACTTAGATGCTATTCTGGACGGCGCCCGTGTTTCCCGGTCTCTCCAGTGTACGGGCAAAGAGGAAGATAAGAGGAGAGAGCTTAGGTTTTTTGCAGCGCCCTGCTGTGGGTAGTCCCCTGATGCCTGAAAAGTCTCACATTTCATGAGGTCTCAGCTTACAGTCTGATTATTTTATACCACTTGGCTGAAAGCACAACATACAATAAAGTTTGGTCCATTTACCCTAATCCCACCTTAAAGGGGTTTGTGAAAGAGGCTGCGTTTGAAAAAGTATCCTCTTAGCATACACATAACCCACATTCTGTTACGTTTCTCTCTATTCTCATGGGTTGACAACATCCAATTCACATCAAATGAGTTAAACGGAGGCAACTCTGTAGATTCTTTTTAATGTTAACCCAAACTCACTACTTCCTTGTATGACCTCTGTTCAAACAGTTGTATGTAAGTCTAAATATCACGAGAATGTATCCTACTTTTCAGGAAGTTAGATGGGTTCTGTGTGCCAGGGCTGGAAGTTTTTTGTTGGGAAAGGTGCAAAATAACCCTAGAACAATATACTCAGCGAGGAAAATGCTATTATTCCAAAAGCAACATAAATATCATGATTCACAGTTCACAAATATATTATTTTTGGGTCATATTTTTCAAGCCGTTCAGCTTGTTCTCTTTTCTATTATATTTTTTGAACAATTACATCACAGTATTTGCACTGGAACTACAAAACAAAGTCATGGACTACCAGCTTGCCAGTCTCAACAATCTGGCTTTTTTATTTCTTGGAGTGCTTTTGTAGTCCAAGCAGAAGGATGAGGATGGTACAATTGGATAAGCCATCGGTTGCTCATTACGTTGTCCCCCAGCGTACTACAAAAATGGCAGAACGGGATGGGGTGGAACGCTCTGTGACCTGGAGGGGGGCAGGATGTGAAATACCTCCTTTAGATTTAAAGAGACAGCACCAAAACGAGTTGTTCTGAGACGTACCTCAGAACAGGGATAAAAAGGTGGAGTTTTGGGGTAAATTAACGAGGAATTCAGAACAAAGCATTGCAGTTCCACTTTATATATGGACCACAACTGAATTATTTAAATTGTTAAAGGGAAGAACTGAAAAGCACGATATGTCCCATTTAAAAAATATATAAAACTCACGCTCTCCTTGTTTTGGCTCTAAAAAAATAGAAACAATTTTGTTTTTCCTAAGTGACCTCAAAAAGAAAATTGTCTAGTCTTATTCACTGCGAGACAGTTTTTCTACACTGTTTGTCATATCTGAATTAAATTGTTTATGCTTCATAGTTGAGAACAATAACAACTTTGTACCTAAAAGGTGTAACTTCCAGCTAATAACATGGCACAAGTCAGTCTTATCTTGCAACAAATACAGTAAAAACTCAAACAAGGGTAGATGCATCATGGCGGACTTCTGTCGTCATTTCTCCAACCAGTCTGTTATCACTTGCTGTCACGTCCTGCTTCCTGCTCCAGTCCTCCCGATAGGGAATGGTCTTTGTGTAATTTAAAATGATGAAATATCCCCATAATTAACTTTAGCCATTAGGGATGATGCACACAATAACAATCTGATTCAGATCAGATTCTGCTCCAGTTGGGCTATTAGTCCAGCCCAAACAAATTTAGGAGATTTGGTTGAAAGCTATGTCATAGATTTTTTTCCCCCCTCACTCTCCACTCACAGCTCTGCGATGTGGAGATTTTTGGCTGAGCTGGCAGCGTTGCTGTTTTAGAAAATCCTCACAGAGGAGTTCAGTGGTGGAGAGGATGGGCCAAAAATAAAAAAAACACCACAAACTGCATTAGAAAGTGTTCAGCTCTTGGCTTATTTTACACTTTTCAGTCAGCATGTTCTCATATGTAACCAGTGTATCATGCCTTGTTGGCTTGGTAAATTTGCAGAACCGATGACATTTAAGTAATTCTATCTTTATCTTTGGGAGATACAGTAGGTATATAGTGTATAACTTGGTCCAAGATATTAAATCAGCCAATTACTTCATTCATTTAACCACACAAATTACATTATTATTAAAATGTTATCATTCGCAAGATGGCCGATATGTTAACGGCTGTCCTCAAAGCCCCCTTTTAGAATGGACAAGAACCGCATTAAAACATCCACATTCAGCCAGAAAGTCGATGGTCTGCTTAGGGTCTTTTAGAGGTCTTCGGGAACATCAAATCAATTAAAGTTAGAGGCTTCTCTCTATGAAGCTTGATAGCATATGAGTTCCAGAAGTTTTGAGTATCTGTGGTAGGACTGTGGACGTTAGCATGTGAGTCCTTTCAGCTGCTCACATATTCAGGGGTCGCCACAGCAAATCATTACCACTTGCACACATACATGGCAGGGTTTTAACGCTGGATGCCCTTCCTGACGCAACCAGGATTCAAACCCGGGTCCCTCGTTTGAAGATGAGGACTTAGCCTGCTACGTCATCACAGAGAGGTGATGGCTTATTTGTCATGGTGGCAGCAAATCTGGTTTGCTAGGTTATGTGTGCAGCAATCTGGTGGCAGCAATGGTAGCCTAATACCAAGCTGCAACCCAAGCTGGCAGTGCTCCAAGTAATTAATTAAAGCACTTTTAGCACTGTGGCTGCTATCTTCAATGCGTCCTGACAATGCTATGGCTGCAGTTAAAAAGTTCTACAAAACAAAACAAAAAAAGAAGCAAAATACCTGGGCCATCATCATTCTCTATGGAGACAAAGCCTTGCCTCCTTCCTTGTTGAATAGCACTTGTACTTAAAGGAGCATAGCACAAGTTTCAGGATTTTTGTAGACGTCTTCCCCTTCTGGCGACACGTTGAAATGACACCAGTGTTGTGCACCTACATGGGAGAAGAAGAAAAGCTTCTGTCGCTGCGACAGCACTGGTCTTTTGTTTGGAGGCGTGATTTCTTCTGACATAAGAAAGTTATAAATATTGAAGTTAGCCCATGTTTTCTTGCTAATGCATCGATTACGGAGACTCAACAAAGTAGCGAGGTGAACGAGAGCGCGTAGTGTGTCACACCTACGCGCACGCCCAGAAGGTTCGGCCTGAATAACTCTTTCATGAACTGATATCCAGCCTGTAGAGGCAACTGCAGTAAATAGAGTATAACTCATTTTACACATGGGGCAATTGTAAGGGCATTTATGAGAAAGAATATACACAATATTTAACTTCAAAACTTGCACTTTGCATCTTTAAGGATATGTAAGTGCACACACTTCCGAATTGCGCATATTGGCTGTTTGCTAAGATGGGACGTATCAGAGAAGAATTGTAATGTAAAATTTATTTATTATTATTATTTTAAAGAGAATCATTTTACTTACAATTGCAATACAGCGAAAGGAGGATGTAGTAACTCTGGGTTTGTAATAGAATCACAGAATAGTCACAGCATGACTCAAATTATTAAAACAACAAAACTTTAGTCGTCAGAGCTTGGGTGTGATCAGACAAATCAGCACCAAAAAGGTTTTGGACTATGTGATATCCACGGTAGTAGTATTGTGGAAAGAAGACTATGAGTGGTATAAGGTGTAGTAGCAGAATCCTTGCCTTCATACTGAAATGAGGTTCATCTAATTTGCTTGGAACCAGCAATGTTTGAATATAAAATGCCTTAAAATGGAATACCTTAACGTATCCCAACAATCATATAAACGATATCTCTAACAAATCTCATGTTAGAGAGGATTTTCAGGTTTTAACAGAGCTCTTTCAGGAAATACTGAAGGAAAGAAAAAAAAAAGACTCCAACATATGAACAAGATCGCTTTGATGTCTAAATTGGCTCCTCTTCTTTGTTACTCTCACAAAGTTGAAGCTACATTTTGGTAATATCAAGTTCAGCTCTGTTGACTCAATTCACCACATACGTGGCATAAATATCAGTTTTTAAATACATTGTTCCCAGCAACCAATCACACACTTAACACACAAGTAGCTAACTGGATCGCTGTTACCTAAAGTACTGTTTCGCAATATTTAAAGGGGTGATTGGGTCTGTTTCTTTTCATTTTACAGGCACATGATCCGGCTAGAAGTGATGACAAGAACCAAGAACCTGGTCTCTGCTCAAAAGAGGCCTACCTGTCAGAGAGATCAGTGTTTAATGCTAGCCTTCTAAAAAAAGAGAGAACGCTCTCTCTTATTGATACAAATTCACTGCGATGTGGCATCTACCTATTACAGGCAAGGGAGCCATTACTCATAAACACCTGACAGAAGCTCCCGTTGAAGGATCTGAACTGTCCCCTTAGCTTCTTATCAGGTATAAAAACAAGAACAGCGTGCCGTATGACATTTATACGGCAGCAAAACAAAGGAACTGGACGTGCAGCCAGTTAAAAACAAAAGCTGTTTCAGAAGAACAAGGAGTCCTGCAACAGATGGTCCAACATCACTTAGTGTGTGAGAACATGGAGTGATAGAATCCACTAAACAATCTTAATCCTCCAATGAACTGTGGCAGGTTTAAAGTACTTTGAACTGGCCTTGTGAACTTGCTGCGTTTATTTTCATAGCGGTGCATTTTGCTTTGAGCAAATCTGTGTGTTCGACAGTATCTCTCCTACGAAAAATAGCTTTGAACAGATAATGATGTAAGTACAGCTGGTACCCGTGTGCAGGGTGTTTTTGTACTTAACTGATACATATAAACCCCTCATTGGACATTGTCGGACTTTAGGTGCCTGCAACTTTGGTGCAGGGTCATCACTGTCAAGCAGGAAAATTCTGTCTTAGCTATTAACCAGACAGGTCTGGTGTGACAGCATTAAGACTAAAGCCTGTCTGGTTGTTGTTGCTTGACAGCATTAATTTAGTTCACAGGAGACTGTCCTCGTGGGAAAATGGGGCAGCTACTGCTTATATTCCAGAGTAATGAAAATGTTAGCAGCTGTTCCTGGGACACCGAGTGTTTCATGCAGCTATGCTAACCCGTTAACCGTCAAGGTCCCACCGGTGGGCCCCTGAACCAATAGGAGCCAATAGGTCTTAGCTGAGGCCTGCCTAGTTGATGCTTTTATATTAAATTCTATTTCTTTAAGACTACAGTTTGCAACAGTATCTTGCAAAAGTTGACCCCTTTTTACATTTAGTCACAAATGTTAATTTGTTCAACTGGGAGTTCATGAGACTGACCGACACAAACCGATGCGTTACAGTGAAGTGGTAAAAAAAAATATATATATGGTTATAAATTTCTTCTTAAGAAAATAAAAATGTGGTGTGCATTTGTATTCAGAGCACTTTACTCTTAAGCCCCTTATGCAGATGTCATCTAATTAGTAAATAGAAACCACGTGTGTGTATTTTAGAGAGCTGCAGAGATCGACAGCTCGGGTGTGAGAGCGTGTTGAGTGGTTAATAGATTTGGTCTTTGTAGAAGTTCAAAAGCAAGAAGAAAGCCACTGTTGGAAGAAGCCTTAAAAAGTCGTGCTGTGTCAAGCCGTGCAGAGGATCCACCAAACATGTGGAGAATGATGCTCTTTTAAGATCAGAACAAAAATGTAACAGTGTCACAGAAATTCAAAATGCTTTATGTGGGAAAAACTGGTGGTGGTGGGATGTTTTTCTGCAGCAGGGACAGAGAAGCTGGTCGTAGTTGATCAGAGGGTAGATATGGGTAGAAAACCTGTTGGAGTGCTGCAGAAGACATGCGGCTGGTTCACCTTCCAGCAGGACCTCAACCCTAAACAGGCAGCCACAGCTAAAATGCAGTGGTGAAGATTAAAACGTGTTTTTGTGTTAGAACAACTCCGTCTAAGGCCACGCCTAGATCCAAGTGAGTCTGTGGAAACCGTTGCTCACCCAGGTTTTCCATCTACTCTGACTTATCGTTTAAAAACCACGCCCAACATCACTCCCAAACCCTTATTATGCACTAAATGATCAAATTCACTGTTGCAGCGTAGTGGATAAAGTCATGATTACTGGGTTTACATTAGAATAGGAGGAGGGTGGGGGGGGGGGGGGGGTGTTGCCCCGGGCTTCATTCAACCGGCCGCATGTTGAACCATAATGAGGTCCAACCTATTCGCCAGATGTTCTCTTGTCATCCACATCCAATACTTTGTTTAAAACCAAAGCATAATCTTCCCTGGACACGGGAAAAAGGATTTCCATTTACAGACATTTACTTGGTCGTCCGGTGGTCTGGTTGCTTCTTACCATGGTCTAAGACAGTCACGTTAGCCATGCAGGGCGCTGCGTCAGTGGGGGGGTACGTCGTGGAATTGTCACAGGAAAGACCCTTGAGCTGCAGAGAGCAGTCAGAGCACACGACAGCATTTAGGGTGCACCGAGAACATCAGTGCAATCCCAAATACCGAGAGCAGCATCATGGTTGAGGTTTTCCAGCTCTGTTGTTATACGGCTATAATTCAACAGGTTGATTCGATCTGTGGGGAGCATGGCGGCATCTTCCTCCAGCGTTAAGGTGTCGTAGCGATCATTACTTCTTCCACCGTTTATTTCATCATGACGCATGCAATGAAACCTAAATGAAAGGCCTCCTGCAATACTTGAGGCAAAACTTGAAACGTCCCAGATTTTTCTGCAGCATGTTCTGCTGAGTTAAAAAATGCATGCGGTTTACCGTTTATTATAACACCCTCTTCATGCTCATCCAGGCTTGTTAACCTCCGTCTGCAATTCAATATTCATTAATGTTGGATCAATCTGTTGCTGTGCCTGATTTTTTTATTTTTTTTAAAGCGCTTTGCAGAAGAAATAGCTCTAGAAGTAAACATCCATTCGTGAGTTTTTTTTAGGCGTTACAAAGCAAGAGGTCGCAGTCTATCCCAGTCCATGTTGGGTCAGAGGTGTGGGTCACGCTTGGACCGGTCAGGGCTAACACACACAGCCATGTAGGCTCCGTGCAAAGGCACCGCTTAACACAACAGGCACATTTATGGACTGTGAGACGGAGCCAGAGAACCTGACTCAAAAAGAAGTGTCATACTAAACTCAGGCGTAGTTTCTTCTTAATCTTTAGCGTTTTGGCACAATGTGCTTGTAAACCATTGCAGTCATGCCACATCAAGGTAGTTTCTTTCTTTTTTAGTTTAAAGTTTCCCACCCATGGTCCCCTTCCCCACGCTCAGCCGCTCCGGAGCTCTCCCCTCTCTCATACCTGCCCTACTTTCACGCCGCTCTCGCAATTTTACGAGTTTCTCTCTCTACCTCTTTCACCACTAATGCCTCGACGTACATGCAAACTGAAGTTTTACCCCTGACTGGAAATTCACCGTGACACAGCTCTGTGTCCATGTGTATATACATGCAACCCTTTTTTTCTGGGCATCTACCAGGGTACAAGAAGTTGGAACGGCTGCTTAAATACTGGCTGCCTTATTTTTAAACATGAAGTCACACGTATTCCAACATGCATGACTAATTCTTTTCCTGGCTTGTGTTCTCTGACAGCCTGGAGTGCCCAAGACCTTTTGAAATATTAATCAGTCCAGCCTCCTTATGCAAAACTTGTTTTAGCATGGAGACCACTGTCGTGGAGCGAAGGAAAAACAGAAGCCTGGGGCTTGGCCGCTTGAGGTGTGATGGGACGTCTCATGTGCCGCATTCGACCTCCAGGCACGTAAAAGTGTCATGGGTGCAGTAGCTGTGATCTCACAGGACCCCCCGAGTTGCCATTGGATACTTTAGCGTACCCAAATGTGCGCTGAAGCGAGTCTGTATGTATCCCAGAAGGTTCGACGTGCCCGCAAATAGGTTTTGGAGAAAAGTGTTTTTGTGATGGCCTAAATTGGAGAACAGCATACAGGCATACAGGAAAAACGGAGCAGAAACGAACACGGCGTCTGTGGGCTGAAGCATGTTACTTTCCCAGCTCGGGTGAGGGTTGGCTAGTGCTGCGAAAGAAAATGAAGCCGCTGAATCAAGCCTTCCGATATCAATAAGAAGACTCAGTGAAGAGGCCGACGCAGAAAGAAGATGGAGATGCGAAAGGGAGGAAAACAAGGAGCAGAAGGGACAGAGTTGAAATGTGAGTGTGTGTGTGTGTATATGTGTGTGTGTGACAGGGAGAGAGAGAGCGAGCGAGCGAGCTGGGCCTAGTTTTAGTGTGTGATCTAGGCCATTATCTGTGTTAGCACTGATGGGGCTCCAGCAGGCTCTGTGGATCCTACATAACAATACAGTTTTATGAGCTGGTACATCTATCTGTGTCTGCTTATGCTATGTGTACTCGCACACACATGTGTCGCCGCCCGCATTAATGCGATTGTGTCGCACGTAATGTACGCATGCGCCCCTGCGCCTTTTGTTCCTCTCCAGATTTTGTGGGGGTTTCTTTCTCGCACAGAAAGCTCTGTCTGTAATTACGCGTAAGAGTGTTTGCTGGAGTGTTTCTGCCTATTTGTGTGTGTGTGTGTGTGTGTGTGTGCTTCCTCACGTGCAGCTGTGCACTCTTGCTGTATCACACTCGTGCTGGGTCCAGCCCCCTTTCCAGCAGGGCCCCGGGGGCCTTCATTATGTAAGAAAGACGTTACTGCAGAACAGAGGCAGGCAGCGCTGATGACTCTGGCAGGCCCCTTGCTTCGGTGCGGCGAGCTCAGGCCCTCCGGATCGTTCGCTCACACAGTAGCACGCATAAAAAGCCACACATATGATCAGGGCAATGCTTTAAAGATCCTGATCTTTTCGAGGGGAAACCCTTTAAATAATGCACACTCAATCAGGAAATCCTGTTCTGCAACATGGTAATATTTGTTTAGACATTTCACTTCATTTACTTTATTCTACAGCACAGGTGTCAAACTCAAGGCCCGCGGGCCGAATCTGGCCCGTCAAGGTAAATAACACGGCCCTCAAGAGCCAAAAAAAAAAAGGCACATCATGTCATAAAGTAGAGGCATATATCCTTTTAAAGTGTATAAATTGGCTAAATCTGTGCCTCCTGTAAGTTTAACTCACACCAATATCAACTTTTGTTGCAGATAAACTGTATAAACTGGGCCTAAGATTGCTACTTTTATGTTACTGTGCATTTTTTATACTTCTATGTGAACTGGAATGAAATTAGAAATTGAAAAGTATCGTCTATACACGTATTACCGGCCCTTTTAATGACTTCATGACGCGAAGTGGCCCTACATAGAAATGAGTTTGACACCCCTGTTCTACAGCATCCAAATAAGCGCATAGCGATAAAACCGTATTACTCATCAGCCTCCATTCACGCCAGGCCCCCCCCATCATCTACATCCATACACCTTCACCTCCTCTAACCGTCATCTTCCAGTCATCCTAAATAATCTGTTTCATTCTGCTCCTTGTTCCCTCTGTGGCTCCAGCGGTCCCCTTCCCCCTGGCCCACCGGCTGACCATGAAGGAGGTGTTTGACTCGGAGGGCCGGCCGCGGGTGGACCTGCTCAAAGCTCACCTCACCAAGGAGGGCCGGCTGGAGGAAGCCGTGGCACTGCGCATCATCGATGAGGGCGCCGCCATCCTGCGCCAGGAGCGAACCATGTTGGATATCGAGGCGCCAGTCACGGGTAAGGTGCTCCAGCGAAGACTAGGGGTGGGCAAAACAGATCTGGGCATTAGTGAGCAGGTAGTCTCGTTACAAAGCAGTTTATGGACTTAATTTGATGTCAGATCAAATACGTTCACGTCTGCACGGTCAGGATGACATTACCTTAGTTTTAAGTCAATCTTCATAAAACACTAAAGCATGTTTCTGCCCCAGAAAAAAAATCCAGACTGAAAATGCTGAGTTGCTTAAAAAGTTATAAAGACAAACCCTTACTTCCAATCAGCTTGGCATTAGAGAGTCGATGACATAAAAGACTACAGTAATTTCAATCTGAAAAACTCACAGAGAAAGAAATGGCAATTAGAAGGATTTTATTGATACAATATTTTAAGTCTTTGGCGCTCAGACCTCGGCAGGAACATTAATGCTGAATTATACTTTAATATGCATAAGTAGATGTATGAGAACAGGTATGTTCCCCCCAGGTCTGAAACTGGTGGTGGAGTGGAGATAGAAGAAGTTTGTTCAGTCCATATGGTGATCTGTTTAAGATAGATGTCCAACTTGATAAACACAGGTTTGCATGAACTTCCATGATGAGCAAGCTTGAAGCAACTGTGGAGAGGAAAAACTCCCCTTTGGGAAGAAACCTCTGGCAGAACTGGGCCCAACATGGTGGTCTTCTGCCGGACCAATACGAGGTGATAGGGAGTGATGAAGACTGGGAGAAAACACTCTGATGATTGGACGGCAGCAGGCGATGAGTTTGTTCAATTGAACTTCCGCTTAAGCTCCATTTCTACAAAGGCCTGTGATAGGTGACAGGCAGTAACAATCATGTTAAAGTTGTGCATCACATCGCTTTAGTTTTCTAATTGTAACTCTAGCCAGATAACCTTAACGTCCTCTGTGCTGCCCATATAGGAGAATCTTAGTTTCAGACTGTGGAACAACACGGCATTCGCTGTGAATAACACAAGATGTCTTTTTAAATAGTCGTGCAAAATGATATCAGGGTTTTTCTCCTTTCCAGTACTGATCTGATTCATTTTTTAGACATCTGCCGACATCATGCTGACAGACGCCAACTTAATTTTAGTGAAGCATCAGGTCTGGTACCTCACATCCTTGGAAACTGTAGCTTTAAATTTGGTAAAAGGGCAGCAAAACAGACATTTCCTTCTTATTGCGTTCACACGTTAATAGCATTCATAAAGCCCTAAATAATGCATAGCTTTATCCTTGGTTTCTAAAGAAATGTTGTCTTTACCATATACAACCAAAGCTGGCAAAAAACTCATGGCTTGCTCCTGTTTGGATATTGGATATGTGATGTTGATCTTTTAGCATATTTCACCGCTTTTCTAGTTAACTGTGTGTGGATTTTTCTTTTTAAAGAAAAAGTTGTTTTCCTTCTTCATAAACCTAGAGATTTCCTTTGTACACATCACACAGACGTGGAGCTGCAGCAGTCAATACAGTCTCTCTTTGACTGTCAACGTCATTATAAAGGGTGAAAACCACTCAGATCAGGGAAAACCTACAATCATGTTATAGACCACGGGTTCCCAAGCTTATCAGCCTGCGACACCCAAAATAACAGTACCAGAGAGTGGAGAGCCCCTTATGGCAGGTTGTGGGGTGGTGATGTTTTCCTTTGTCTTTTTGGAAATTAGGAGCACATATAGTAATAAAATTGCGAGAATAAAGTAGTAATTTTGTCAGAACTCCAAACACTGCTATCTTCCCCTGTGTTAAAATGAGGAATGTGTAGCATCTGGGGAAATTATACTTTGGTGTTGCTTTCACAAAGAAATACTTAGCAAATCAGCATCAAAATATCATTAGCATCAGGACTTTGAAACGGCTGTGCAAACAACTGTGTAACTTTATTCTCGTAATTTACTAAAAAAAAATTATTATGGCCATTGTTGATCAAAGCAAATAAAAAATTGCCATGAGTAATACATTTCCAAAACAGAAATGAGAAAATTTTTAGATTAATGACATATTTGCGTTTGGGAACCCCTGTTATAGAGTAATGTGCATATTACTCTGCTCCCCAGGTGGGCGCCGCACAGTGGCAGCCCACTGCTCCCCAAGGGGATGGGTTAAACGCAGAGAACACATTTTGTTGGAATGTGTGTTGCAATGACAATAAAGATGATTATTATTTTATTATTATATTATCATGGCTCAACCAAGTTTTGAAAACTGGCTGAGCAACAGGTTCCCATACGACTCACCAGAGGTACTGTACTATAGATCTCCATTTTGAAAACTGTGAACCATCCGTTTTACAGGTTGAACATTTACGAAAGAAAACATGAAAACATGTATATTCTTCTTAAATCCAATCTGTGCAACCTATGTATTAACACAATCTTAAACACATTCATGTATATTATTGTGTTTGTGGTAGAATTAGTATTTCCCCCTTGTGTCCACCGCTTAGCTCCAAATTATTCACGATCCGTTCACAGTCTTGTTTATCTGCATTTGTACACTACAGGGCTTTTTTTTCCTTTTCTTTTTTACATGAAGTGCTGTTCAGTGCCACTTCACGGAGTGAAGGAGGGGATTTGGTCATTTATGCATGTATTCCCCGGCCTTGCTAATGTTTTGAGTAGAGGATGATGTCGTGGGAAGAAGGCTAGACTGAGAACAAAATGAAACACGGGTTTCAGAAAGAGACAGGTAAGCATGCAGGCAGTCAGACTGATACATTCACAACCTATTGACTCTGGTTAGTGTACCTTTTGTGGCTGCTGCCGTTTGTGTGTGCGTGCATTTATGCAAATGCAGAGCAGTGAGATAATTCTGTGTAGGCAGTTGTTGCCCACGCAGTGTGGGAACATCGCTCAGCTTTCACAGGTACAGATCCCCAGGGACGAGGACAGACAGACGGGCAGATGGAGAGACAGCCGATCATAAGCGGCTTAGTGCAGAGGTCCTCGAACCTTTTCGCTCCCAACGAGCACCGTGTTGATGCTTACTGTGGGGTTCCTCCTATAGGTTCTGATCCAGAAAGAAAGCACTTTCTGCGTACACGGTGGTGGGAAAAACGCTGATAAACCTTAGAAACAACCCGTAGAGAAATAGTACAGAGAGTGATTAAATATTCAGAAAAGTTTAGTACTTGTTGGGGTTGGAAGGTAGGCCGACGGCTGAAATGTGAACTGACAGGCTTTTAGGATGCTACATGAAAGCTTCTGAGAGGGTTAGGATGGTATGTCTGAGGACTACACACGAATATGGCTTTGTTTTAAACGCGACATCGGCTGCTGCCGGATCAAATGAAAGCGAGACCTTTTTTTGGGTTGGAGCGAAAACAGACATTAAAGTGGAGAAAAGACGGACGGACAGAGTGAACTGGCCAGACAGATGCAAATGGCTATCGTGAAACGCTGAAGAGGGGAAAACTATGACATGAACTCAGAGTGAAAGGAGAGACCGGACAGATGGCGAGGGAGGCGGATGGTGAGATGTGTGCTGACAGATTCTGCAGACGGTCTTAAAAGTGTTCAGCATGGGTATTCCTCTGTCCAGCAAGCAGGTTAGAAATATTGGGAGTGTACAGAGATCATGTTTTTATCTAAGTGTTTTCTAAATTAATACGATTGTAAAATTGTTTGAGAGGTTTTGTAAGTGAAACTAATTGGCTTGAATGTATAAACATAAACATGAGCAGGAATTTATTGGTTAAAAGTAGGAAACACTGTGTTTCTTGAACTCTTGGGACTCTTTGTGGACAAAAGCTAATTGTTCTGAATATAAAATGACGACACTAGCTGTTGTAATTGTTATCATCTTACCATAGTGCCAGATGTGACTCAACTGAACTTAAATATTTCTTGTACCTTGCAAAAGTCTCGATACTCCTCACATCCATTTTGTCATGTTTAAAATTAACTTCAATGTATTTTTATGTGCCGGACCAACACTGGTACATATTTATAAAGTGTGGGGAAAGCTATGCATGGTTTTACCAGATATTTTATAGATAAAAATCTAAAAAGTATGGTGTGTATTTGTATTTAGACTCCTTTACTCTGCTACCTGTAAATTAATAATTTTAGTTCAACCAACTACCTTCAGAAGCCACATAAGAAGCAGACAGAGTCCACCTGACTGTAATCTAGTCTCAGAATATATCCATCTCTTCTCTGAAAGCCTCAGAGGCTTGTTAGAAAAGGTATGCAGGGACAGGGAACCTGGTCTGATTCGTTGGGAAAATGGGTGGAGCTAAATGCAGTCCTGGAGGAAAAGCTGTTAGGAGCTATAATTGAACGGTTTAGCTCAAAATAAAAGTCTACACTTAAATAAAGTGAAAATCTGTGGCAAATGTTGAAAATTAAAACTTTTGGACTTCATCCAATTTGGCTGAACTTAATCTGACATGCATTGAACAATGGACATAAATTCTAGCCCTTAAATGTGCAAATCTGGTAGAGACATACACTAAAACACTGGTGGCTGTAAACGCAGCAAAATGTAGCTTTTTAAATTAGGGTTTCACTTAAATTCGTGCCACAGGTTTCAGAATTTTCCGTGTAAAAAAGTCAAAAGCCATGCATCATTTTCCCTCCAACTATGCACTTCTTTGTGTTCTTCTCTGGCATAACATCCCAAAGAAATACACTGAAGTGTGCAGTAAGGTTGCAGAATTTGGTTTAGTTCACGTAGGTATAGGCGTGGTTAGGAGAGGTGGTGCATCGACTGATCTGCAGCGTCCGTTATTTTTGGTGAAACAGAAACACAACACAGACCTGCTTTCTACAACAAATGAGTGACATGTTCAGGCTTTTAAACTGCAATCAAGTTTTCTTTTTTACATTCATAATAAATGATTAAATACACTCTTGTGCTCGATTTTCTCTGTTTGTGAAGCCGGTGAGGGATGCTTTTAGACGAGCAGCCCGGACAGACACAGTACACCACTGGAGATGCAAACCAGGCCATATGGAGCCGGCCAAGTGAAAACACTCCCACATTTGTAAGCTGAATTGTTCACATGTGCCCGCTGCTCTTTCCACAGTGTGTGGCGATATCCACGGCCAGTTCTTTGACCTGATGAAGTTATTCGAAGTGGGAGGTTCTCCTGCCAACACACGCTACCTCTTCCTTGGGGACTATGTGGACAGGGGCTACTTCAGTATCGAGGTGAGAAAGGGACGGAGGGAAGTGGGGGGGGGGGTTGTGCATCGTTCTGCACGCTGCAAAGCAAATATCTGGTTGGATCTAATCTCTATGGGTGTGCATTCAGTCAGAAAAGCTCTTTGCTCACTGTGCTGCATACGCAGTGACCGTGCCGGGAGAAACAGTGTCAGTGGTGTGCAGTCCCAGAGGTCTAATATGTAGTATCCTTGGGGAACATTAACTTCCCCCTTGGGATATACAGTTTCCACACTGCGCTGTGTTGTGTAACATAACCGTATAAATACACCTGATATACTGTAAGTCCCGACAGCTAGATGAGAGTGATGCCATGCGCAGAAAACGCAGCAGAAACGCTGTCTGTCAGCTTTGACTAGACGGACGATTTGGGGAACGTCCAGTTCATCAACAGCGGCACATTTTGTAAATACTTTGGCATAAATTAGCACCAGATCTCCAGCCTGACTCAAGTCCATGATCTGCGAGCCTGTTGAGTATGACATGGAGAGTATTTGGAGCAGAGGGAGCAATATGTAGGCCACCTTGTTAAGACTTTCCAAGGGCAGAGAGGCGAGGGACTTAATGTGGAGCAGGGACGACACTGTGTGAAGGTGAGAGAAGATCCTCTGAGTCATTTAAACGAGAGGGACGGAGAACGTGCCGGGTGGTGAAGATGTCACGCGTAGCCACGGCCGTTTCCAAATTAATTTTCTCCCGTTAACCTAATGAGCGCGGTCTGATTCGGGGTCGATTCTTGTCAAAGAGGGTTGTTTGTGTCTATCTTTGGACCCGGGAAGGATCAGTTCGCCTCCAGCTCGGTTAATTACGCCAGTATGGCTTGCTCATTCAGGGGAGGAAGATCCTTGCAATGGCTCCGTTGTGATTGTGCGCTGAGCTTCAAGTTTCCAGTTTGAGTTTAATGATGGGAGCTGAAAGGCGAAGACTGTGTCTCATGCAATTATCCTTTGTGATAAAAGTTGTTTTACAGTACAGAAAATCTACAGAAGACAAACTGCTTGGCGTTTGGAGCACCCAGCTGTCGGTTTCACTCATCTGCTCCACACTACCTGGGATGAAACTAAAATCGGTTTACTCAAGAGCAAACCAGGAGCAACCAAGGCTCAGATGCCTTTTAAACTGAGAGATGCTGGAGTGAATCCGATATCTAGCTTTTGATGCAGTTGACTCCGGGTGGGGAAGCATTTAAAACATGCTTATTGTTCATTTTTTGTGTTTTTAACTAATTTTACCTGTAAAGCCCATTGGTCCTGTCCTGGTTGTTTGAAATGGCTTTATAAATAAAGTTGGATTGGACGTGCAGGGACTGAGTTAGATGGTTTAAACTTGAACACAACTGAATGTCCCAGCAGCACAAGTGAACCCAAACTCACTTCAGAATGGTTTGGGAATAGTTAGATCAGGGCAACATTAAGCTTCTGGGAATGGCGTTGACATTAACCCTGATGAAAATGAAGGGATTCTATTGAAAGGTAAAGAAAAGAACCATTTAAATAAAATCTGCTCTTTGTGATGAGTGTAATGGTGAAATATTCAGCCAGAATTAAACCAGAACTTTGTTCATGTTAGAAAAGCTGCAATTTCTCTACAACATGCTAAAGGACATTTAATCAAAGACTAGTGAGGGTGTCTGTCTTTAGGCTTATATGTTTAATTTAGTCTTTTTATTGAAGTTAAATGTGATTGTAGATGCAGAGCTGCTGTACCTCTAATGTCTGTCTTTTCTCTCCTGAACATTTCAGTGTGTGCTGTACCTGTGGTCACTGAAAATCCTCTACCCAAAGACGCTCTTTCTTCTACGAGGAAACCATGAATGTAGACATCTGACCGAATATTTTACCTTCAAACAAGAATGTGAGTTCTTTCTCTCGTTGCCCCCCTAATGAGACGTGCTCTTTCTGCCGGCCCATGAGACATCTTCTCTCCAACATATGAGACTTACGTTATTTTAGATCTTTTTCAAACCAGAACACTGGTAACCATGTATTATTGATGGCTATGTAGATGATAGAAGACTCCAGCTGGAGCCTGGTAGAAAAAACAAAAAACGTCAACATGTTCTTTACTTGCAAAGGCTTTGCCACAACAGTGACAGTTTAAGAGAGTTGTTGATGATTTCAGAGAGTAGCTATGCATGTCAGACAAAGGCGGTACAAATAAAGGACAAAGGGAGTAGAGATGAGGGATAAAAAAAATGTTGGGATAAGCGATAAATGAGGTGGAACTAAAGGATGTGGAAATTAGGGAGGAAGGAAGGAGGGATGAAGGATGAAAACTTAAGGATGTAGGAGTGAGGGATGAAAGTGTCAGGGATGAGAGATAAAATGAAGGAGGAGAGAAGTGGTGATGAGGAATAAAGAAGGTAGGAATGAGGGGTGGAGGTTATAGGGATGAGAGATAGAGAATAAATGAGGGAAGGGTGAGGGATAATTGACATAGGAGGTAAGGAAGAGTGAGGGTAGGCATGACTGAGGAAAGCAGTAGAGATGAAGGCATAAAGGAGGTAGATGACGGTTGAATGATGAAGGAACGAGGCAACAGGGATAATGGTTGGAGGAGGTAGGTATGAGGGATGGAGGAGGTAGGGATGAGGGATGGAGGAGGTAGGGATGAGGGATAAAGGAGGTAGGGATGAGGGATGAAAAGTTGAGGCTGAGGGAGGCTAGAAGTTCAAATGTCCGCCAGTGCTAAACAGAAGAGCCTGGTATAAATAAATGCTGGTGTAATTAGAGGCGTGGTCCTGCTTCTGAACTTAAGTTAACATATTAACTTCATCTATGATGACCCATGAAGAAGGGGGAAGTATAACATAGCAGTCGTTAGTGAGAAACTGTGCTCATGGGCTTACAGCCAGCAAGACACAGAAAGTGCCGTAGCTTTTATTCCCCAACCTTACAAATGGTTGGGAAATAGGTTTAAACGCAGTCACTTATGGACTTATTAACATGCTCTGAACTTTTTCACATATGGCCACATTACAACCACACTCTGATGTACAAAATAATGCATAATTGTGAAGTGGAAGACAATGATACATGGCTTTAAAAAAATCTGACAAGTTTGGCATGAACTTGTATCAAGCCACCTATATTCTGATACCCATAAGTAAAGCCTATTGCCTTCTGTAAATACTGTCCATCTGTGTGTAATTTAATCTCAGTATAAATGCAGCTGCTCTCTGGAGCCAGCACCACGAAGACCAAGGCACACAGCAGACGGGTCAGGGAGGAAGTTCAAAGCAGGGTTGGGTTGTCAAGCAAGCATTGAACAGCCGACGGAGCACTGGTCCAGCCATCGTTCAAAAAAAAAAGGAAGGAGTATGGCACAGCTGCAGACCTATGGCAACTGTGGAAGAGCTGCAGAGATAGACAGCTCGGGTGGGAGAATCCGTTGATGAGACAACAATTCAGTTTGTTGGTGAAGGAAAGCCAAAAGAAGCCACTGGCCATGAGATGGGCATAGCAAGCATTTGACGGAAGGGAAGAAAACTGAATATTTTTGCACCTACATGAAAAAAGCTAAGCGTGTCAGACAAAAATGAATAAATCAATAAATAACCCTGAATACAGCATCCCCTCGGTGAATAAATGTGGCAGCATGATACTGTAGGAAGTCGATCAGGGTCGATGGGAATATGGATGGGATTTAATACAGGGCAATGATGGAGGGAAACCTGTTTGAGGCTACAAAGCCTAGAGACTGGGGTCTCACCATGCAGCAGGACCATGACCATAAGCATACCAGCAGAGCTCCGCTGGCATGGTGTAGAACAAGGCATGGTCATGAGTGGCCCAGTCAAAGTCCGGACCTCAATCCAATTAAGCGTCTGTGGCCAGATTTAAAAATGACGCCTTAAAAGTTGCTTTCCATCTAGTCTGACTGAGTCTGAGCTGTTCTGCAACAATGAGCCAACATTTCAGCCTCCAGATGTGCACAGCTGGATAGAGACACACCCCACAAGCCTTGCAGCTGCAGTGGGGGTTCGGAGGGGATTGAACATAAGTGCCCCCCCACATTTTTCTGAATGCATAAAATTCTGATCATTTAGTTTGACGTTTTCGGTCGTAATGTGCAAAATGTGAGAGAGTTGAAGGAGTGAGAGCGCCTATGCCGGACTCCGTATGAGTTCATGGTGCTGGATAAGGCTGAGCATGAGGTCAGGCTGCCTTATTCATTCAGTTCACCTACGTAGTTGATATCCTCTCAGTCGTGGCCATGTTGTTGTTTTTTTATATATATGGCCTTATGAGATCTCACAACTGAAACAATAACACCTCACACTGAGTCCACAGCCGTAAGGCGCGAAAATGTGTTTGACCAGCTAAGCCACGCACACGCTGGTCATCCACCTATTCTGTTCGGTACTTTCAGTCGAATCTCCTCTCCTCCTTCCCTCCGCCATCGTTCCTCTCCTTCTTCTCCTCCTCACTGCTGGGAGCGCGTGTCTCTCCTTTCCCACACAACCCCTGTCTCTCTCCATCCATCCATCCCTCCTCAGTCCCTTCCTCCCTCTGCGTATCTCGGCGTGCCTCTGCCTCCTCCGCCGCCGAGCTTCGGCATCCTGTCCGAGTGTGGGTGATTAGCAGCAAATTAATTTGGCCCTTAATGATTGGCTCGGGGACTTGCTCCTCTGTGTCTGATTGGCCAGGGGACGAGGAAGCTAATTTCCCCTGGTGCTCATGGCGAATAGTGGTTGCCCTCAATTACCATCTGCCACGCGTGTGTGTGCGCGCTTGTGTGTCTGTGCGACAAGTGTGTGGCGGCGCGCGCGCGCTGGGCCGGCAGGCGCGTGCGTGTCTTCATAAATGTTTGAGTGTGTGGAAGGAGCTGACAACTGGTGGACTGGCAATAATGAGCTCTTGCTCTACACAAGGCAGATGGAGAGGATGACAAACACGCTCCTTGCTGAAATGCTGGCGATTGGTACCCTGAAATACTCCCCTTTTCACGTCTTCCCTTCGCTCTCCCTGCTCCATTACCGTTCCGCTTCGCTCCTTTCCTCCCGCTCCTGTCCGCTTCCATCAATTTCATTCCTCCGTATGAAATTAGGTTTCTTTTTGTCACCTCCCTTCCAACTATTCATGCATATCTAAAAGTCCTCCTTCTGCCTCCTTTTATCTTTTCTTATCTCTGTCCTCTGATCTGTTTTTAGCTATTTTTAATCCTGTTTTGTGTCAGATGGATTGTTACACCCTCTTGTGAGGCATTCTTGAAAGGATCCTGCGTGGAGTAGGATCTTTCGTTTTTTAGTGACACCTTTTATGCTGCTTCAAGCTTTTATTTGGGGGGTTTTCTGTCAGGAGTTTGAATCCTGGCCTTACAAGGCTGAAGCCTTATAAAAGTATCCATAGCCCTGTTCATATTTAGTCACATTACAACCCCAAACTTGGGTGTATTTTAACTTTGGATGTTTTTTATAGGACAAACACAAAGTCCTGTGTAAATGTGAAGAGATTACACGGTTTTCAAAAGGCTTTGCAAGTAAAAATCCAAAGGATGTGTTGTATAGTTGTATTCCACTCGCCTAAATCGGTACTTTCTAAAACCACATTGCAGCAAATGGTTTGTCTGTCCATGCCACCTTTTCACATCCAGAGGTTGAGGTTTTTCATTCTTCTTTGCAGTATAGCTCGACCTCACTCAGGTTTGATTGAGTGTCTGTGAACAGCAGTTTTAAAAGTCCTTTTCAGATCCTCCACCAGATGTTGGTCTGAACTTTGACTAGGCCGCTGAAGCATCCTGAAATCCTTCAATCTTAACCATGCAGCCGTAGCTTTGGGCCTGCTGGAGGATGAACCCCCGGCCTAGTCTCAAGTTTAACAAGCTTCTAAGTCCCTACCACAGAATAAAACACTCCCACAGCATGAGTGGGCCTCCACCATGTTCCACAGTGGGGATGGTGTGTGCGGGGTAATGTGTAATGTTAGTTTTCCACCCCATGTCCATTTGTATGAAGGCCAAAAAGTTACGCTTTTGGTCTCATTTGACCAGAGCATCTTCTTCCGGACGTTTTCTTCATACTGCAACCCAGACTTCTTCTCTCTTTCTGTAAGCAAAGGCTTTATTTTTGCTAAGCGTTCCGTAACGCCAGATTTGTATGGAGCACGACTAATAACTGTCCCGTTGACAGATTCCCTCACCTGAGCTGTGGGTCTCTGCAGCTCCTCTGGAGATACCACTGGCTGCCTCTCTGAATGATCGTCCCCTTGTTTATTTAGGTTAAGTTATTAAATTTAAAAAGCACACAGATTGATTCGATTTACTAATTAAATGGCTTCTAAAGGCAAGTGGTTATGTTGGATATGATTCAGAGGAATTGGACGAAAGGGGCTGATCTGAGAGAAGGGATGGATACAAGTGGGAACTATACTTCACCACCTTCGATTGTTATATGGAAATCATTTTGACAGCCATTGATTCTTTTTATTTCTTTTTATTCCACATTGCAATTATCAAAAATTATTACCGCCCCCCCCCCCCCCTTCCTATCCCCCAAAAAAGTACATGAAAGTTTACGATCATAACAAGACAAAATCAAATAGTAAATCAGAAAATGACGGTGAGGTGTAGATCTCCCGGTCTGTTGGGTTTTTAAAGCCTGTCAACATTTACTTAAGCACCCCCTTTGTCAACTAATGCTGAAACACCGCTCTCCTCCTCTGACCTCCAGGTAAGATCAAGTACTCAGAACAGGTGTACGATTCCTGCATGGAGGCGTTTGACTGTCTTCCCCTGGCGGCACTGATGAACCAGCAGTTTCTCTGTGTGCATGGGGGGCTTTCACCAGAAATCCACACACTGGACGACATCAAGAAGGTAAGGGAGAAGCCAAACACACAGACACACACATCAACTACAATAACCTGAATCAGATCGCTCAGATAAAGTTGTAAAACCCTCTTGGGTTTTCAGTTTAAAAAAACAACCACGACACGTGTTTTTCCACTGGTTTACTGTTAAATAATTTGATTATATTTGGTCAAATATTATTGTTCCAAAAATCCCTTTATACAGTAACACATGGCCTACTGTAACACATCTAGAATTAAAAATGCAGCATTTCCTTGTTAGCATGTTTCTCCACTTCTGTAGTCAAATATGAAGCCTTGAAAGGGCACAACATGGAAATAATTAGCTTTTTATTTTAATCATAGGCTGATCTCCTGAATGGACTAAAAGTTGAAGTGTCGCCAATTAGTTTTTTCTATGGTTGGATGGTCAAATGTTCTCATATGATTTATATTTTATTAAGCCATTACCAAATGGCAAAACTGGTCTGTTTTCAATACAAGCAGCCATGTTTGATTTAAAAAATTCTACTTTTGAAGGCTCGTAAAAGACACTAAAGATGCTATTTAATTCTTCACCATCACCACCAAGGTAAATACAAGTAAATACAGAGTTTTTAGACATCATGATAAAGCAGTGAATAAATCTAAGGAAAACAATCAGTTTCATGTTTTATTTTCATAATTTTTTACATAGTAATGTAACCATACTAAGTATGGTTGACACAATCAATAGATACAATGACAATAACAACACATCTCATGCAAAAATGAATAGGAGTAGGAAGAAGAACACGTCTTATTAACTGCTACCCCATTCGTATTTCAAAAAGAAAAAAAGCATAAATCAAATCAGACAGCCTCGCTTATGCGCTTGAGAATAAAGAAGAAACCAAACAAAAATGTATATTTCAGATTATATATATATATAAGATATAAAAAGTTTAGTCATAATTATACTAGGCTGTAAAAGTTATTCATATTCATTTGGCTAGTTTTGCAGTGCTGGTACACAGTCATTGATGCTGTCAGTTTACTGAGTGTTAGATAGTCTGTTGTTCAGCTAGGGAAAAAAACAATTTAACATGACATTTATCTCATTTGGTCTGTAGAAAACAGTAGAGCTAAAGATTAGGGTGAAAGACTTGGCACTCATCACCAAAGATGAATCATCATAACACCAAAAATATATACCGATTATGAGAAGGAGGTGATTGCTGTAAGGCCAATAATGATCCTTCAATCTTTTTTAGATTATTGAGAGAAGGCTTTGAATCATTTTCAACATACCATATTTGTAGAATAAAAAAAACAAAAAAACATTTTCTATCACTTCTCCTTTTTACATTTTTTGATTATCTCCCGAGAGATGCCTAATTTCTGATCAGAAACAAACGTCTTAGTTGAATGAAGATCATTTTTAATCTAAATCTGCCAGGGGTGTGAATAATTTAGAGCTTAACTGTGCTGCCAGTGTTTATCTCTTATTCATACAACATTCCCCTTTTCCCTGTAGCAGCAGTGTTGGTGGTAATAATGATATTTGGGAATACATATTTTGTCTCATTTTTATTTATTTTTACTTTGAATTAGTATGTTACAATTCAATTTGATTAATAATAAGTACTCCTTAGTAATCTAAATTGTTGATCCTGGGTTTTTTCTTATAGTCCGTAATAAATGTTAAATCATTTCATTGATGCCAAGTATTTCACAATATAAGAAATATAGAGAATTTTTTTATATTTGCAGTAATTAGTCCATCCACACATAATAGGACTGAGTGATTGCGGCACATCAATGCGAGTTGTATTGGATCATCCCAGCTACAGCTGGTGGATGATGTGGAGTCAGAAACTCTGCTGCAGCGAGCCAAAACACCACGCCGCGCTCAGGTTTTCTTCCCTTTTTGCCTCACCGTTCTTTGATCCCTCGCAGTGGTAAAGGCCACCTAGATGCTACTATCAGGGTTAATGGAACACGAGGAGCTCAATGAAAACACACCTGCGGGCGGCCGCAAATGCGCAGCAACGTTTGTATGAATGCTTTTAACAAGGCGATCATTAGATAATGCCGGAGCGCAGAAAGAAAGCTTAGCAGGAATATGTACAGTTTGCCGCCCCGCAGCTTCCAAAGAAACACACTTCCTCCTCTGATGGCAGTGTTTCCATGGTGAATCTGCTGGTGTGACATCTTCTCCCTCCTGTGCGGCGAGGGTTGCCATGGAGATGCTCCGCTCCGATAGTGTGTGTTTGTTTTTTGTGTGTGTTTTGAACTGTTTTTTTCCTCCTCTAATTTAGACTATTTGTTCCCATGTGTTTGGTTGTGGCTTTAAAGGCGTGGAATGCGTCCCCAGCACATGAACACTGACATCGTCCGGCTCATGTTTCTGAGGGTTCTGACAAATATCTGTGAGCGTTTGTGTTTCTCCACGCTCACGTCTGTGCGCGTGCTTGTTGTGTGCCCTAGTTGGACCGGTTCAAGGAGCCCCCGGCGTTCGGGCCCATGTGCGACCTGCTGTGGTCCGACCCCCTGGAAGACTTTGGCAACGAGAAGACCCAGGAGTATTTTGGCCACAACACAGTCAGAGGATGCTCCTACTTCTACAGGTACAAAGACCCAGACTTAGATCCTGCTTACATCTGTCTGACAGATCTTTGGTTTCAAAACGTCACAGGTTCAGGAACGCACATATTTTCTGACCAGTCCTGTTAACGCTGAACCAGAGACAACGCAGTTCATCTAGCTGTATGGAGCATGGAGTAGTTCTCCCCCCTCCCCCACGCGTTACTGTGAGCTGTCAGTCTGATGTTTATTGTGTCCAATAAAGGCTAAAACGGCAACACTGCCAAAAAATGCACAGCAGTACACCGCACACAATGTCATGGTTGAGCTACCATTGGTGTGCCACCCGTTGTCCTTTATGAGGTAATTCCTGTTTGGAGGAAATATTGGAAAGCTTGTTAGCATCTCTGCCGGTATGACAAACAGCCTACTGCAGACGTACCGACTTACTGGGTAATATCATCTTTTCACATCCAATTAACTTGGTGAGCAGATCAGATGGAAAAACATCATAAGCGAAATAACTTTGGGAGTTTTAACAAAACGTTTCCAAGCAGCACCCTCCACTGTCACTGGAAGCCTTGCTAAAGATGTCTCTAAAACCCTGCATGTACACAGAGAGATAGGTTTTATAGAAACTTGATCATCTCAATATGCCACACTTTCAATCCTTTGAACTCATCAAGATGCAGGCCGTGATCTGCCTGCTGGGCATTACAGCCTGAAGCACCCCCGACGGTGCATTGGACAAGTGTGCTCCCCCTGGACACCTTTCTGGGCATCAGCTGCAGAGCGCCAGTCATGGATGTTTCGCTCCTTTGACCCCAGTACATCTCTTGGTGGTGGAGAGATTGCAGGGATCTCTCCCTGCCACCCCCCTGCTGACGCCCAAGGTGTTATTTGTCCCCCAACTCTTGTCATCCCTCCTTATCCACAGCCAGAATACGCCCTCCTCTGCCATTTGTTTAACGGCTTTCTGACGCCGTGCTCCTGTGCATCCGGTGTCACTGAGGAGGCGAGCGGGTGAAGACCCAGCGAAACCAACTGCATCCCACTTTGACTTGATGTGTGGCATCATTCCAGCCCGCCTACCTGCAAACTTCCACCATGTCTGCGTACTTAGCACACTTCCACTCATTGGCAGCCTCCGTACCTTCCTCCCACGGGACAGTGAGCTCCACCAACAAGATGGTTGATATTGAGCAGTGGAGATATGTTTGCCTGCTGTTCCGTCCCGTGTCAAGATCAACAAAGGTCCTTGTCCTAATTTACTAATATGAAAACGTTTAGAGCATTACCCATCACAGGCGAGATATTATCCGCTCACAATTACATGTTTTCTTGTCATAATATCTGGTTGTACTGCTCATAGATCTGAAACTTCTAATCAAACACAAATGTCTCATTAACACTGTAATTCCCCCCACTGAATATGAAATTAAAAAAATATTTTTTCCCCCCAATTGTTTAGTGTGAGAATATGCCACTTCAATAAAAGTCACATTTAATTTAAGGCTTTCGTACTCGTCCCCTCACCAGGGGTGCCAGTACGTAGGAGGGTGTTGTATTTAAAAAAAAAAGAAAATCCAAATATCTATTCAAATTTCCCTCTGGCTCGCTGGTGGCACTGCTGACAATAATTTTAGATTTCATCTGATTATTTGAGATTTAGTGTTTCGACCTTTACCTTCAGAATATCTATAGTTGTAGCCGGGTGCATAAAAATGTCATCTCAAAAGTATCATCTCTCTTCTTGTGTGTGCATACGCATCAAAACCAAAATAGCTGGAAGTTTTAGTTAGAAGTATGTTATTATCTTAAAAAAGAATATATGCTATTTTAGTATTTAGGAGGAGTAAAGTGTGTTAAGAAAAGCAATTAGATTATGCGAGTCTTTGTTTTAATACGCTGTGATATTTATGGTCAAAGTTATGAAACTCTCAGAATATAAAGCAGGCCTTGCCAACTCCTCAGTTGCAATAAAATGAAATATCGCTTACAAGCTCTGACAGATTTAGTCCATTTGAACAGGAGAGAATATAGTCCGTTAGCCTTGGAGTGCCTGTGCTTATGAAGCAGATATATATAAACAGATATAGAAATATAAACTAACCTGATCTTGAAACAAGCCCGGGGATATGCAATATACAGACATACAAAACTACTCTGCAGGAGAAATATAATTAAGGCAACCGGATGAAACCGAGATGGATGAGTTTCACTGGGCTTACTTGGTGCGTTTCAATTATCTGGGAGCCTTGTGGGTGCCTGGCGCAGGTGAGGTGTGCTGCTCAGCCATAAATCAGGAATCTAATAAGTTTCAGGTAGACTTTTGGCTGTTATTTCGGGATGCTGCTGATGTGACGCAGAAAGAGCAGTCCACAGCCAGCATCCACTTGATAATTGCAGGGATTTGTAGCAGAGACAAAAAAAAAAAAAAGGAAAGAAATTATGGCCTGCTCAAACAAACCCGGAGACCATGCGAGCAAACGCACAAACCAGCACATGCCCACAGTTCAGCTTCAGCATGAAAAGATTTCCCACAATCCCCGGGGAGACTGCACGGTTCTGTTGCCATGACGACTGGCTACTCCTGCCAGATATGGAGTGATATTAAGATACGGCGAGAGAGCTGAGGGAGGAGAGCGGTGATGGTGGTGGTCGCAGGGCGGGAGACGGTGGAGACGAAGGTGGAGGCGAGGAGCCGCTGGCCGTGAGGGAGATGGAGCAGACCCCGCTGTAGCCGAGTCGCTGCTGTGACATGTTTACTGCTCATCCTCTGTGTTCAGGAGAAACAGCGTCAGTGGAACATCTACTGTGCACTCACACAGCACTGAGGCAGCCATGAGCCCTGCTCAGGCTCGTTCTCACTGATGCCCCCTGCTGGTCACAGCCAGGCTCAACATCAGAAAACCAGAGGCCTTTATCTTCAGCCATTGTTAAGTGTTTCAGTCTGTTTTCAGGGTTAAATCAGACATCTGAAATAAACTAAATAAAGCAGCCAGATGGTTAATGGTGCTCTTATGATATTTCTCTGATCATCTATAAAATTTTACCCTGATCATGTTGTGTTTGTCTCTGTGCCAGTTATCCTGCAGTGTGCGAGTTCCTACAGACCAACAACCTGCTGTCGATCATCAGAGCGCATGAAGCCCAGGATGCTGGGTGAGTCACTTATTCTGAAAATGGGGTCTGGCTTCAGACCTGAACCGGTGAGTGGCTTCGTTAGTTGTATCATATGCTGGAGTCATAAGACTTCAAATATCTGGACTGGTGTTGAACGTAACGTTTTGCTGGATGTTAGAAATGTGGGTTAGTCAAGAAATTTGTCCAAAAAGCTGAAAGAAGAGATCACAAATTAAAAGTTGACAAAAAGGCCGGGTGGGTAGCGCTGTTGCCATGCAGCAAAAAGGTCCTGGGTTCAAGTCCTACCCTTGCCCTGGGTCTTTCTGCATGTTCTCCCTGCGCATGCATGGGTTCTCTCCGGGTACTCCGGCTTCCTCCCACAGTCGGAAAACATGACTGTTAGGTTAATTGGCTTCTCTAAATCCTCCTTAGGTGTGAGTGTGTGCGTGAATGGTTGTTTGTCCTGTTTTTCTCTGTGTTGCCCTGCGATAGACTGATGACCTGTCAAGGGTGTACCCCGCCTCTCGCCCATTGACAGTTGGAGATAGACACCAGCACCCCCTCTCATGACCCCATGAGGGATAGACGTGTTAGAAAATGGATGGATGGCCTTGAATGATAATATATGTATTTGGGAGCTGAGTTTGCAGATTTAATGTTAAATGAACAGTGTCTCCACCACCTAGTGGCAGAAGAACTTTTATGTTTTGGGATCTCACTGTTTTGGTCACTCAAAGCTTTGGCTGCTTTGGTCAGTCAAAGTATTTTGGCAAATCCTGTCATGTGCAGAGCTGCATGCTGGGAGCTTTGGTTGCTCAGTGAGGGCTTGGCTGGGGTTGCTACATGAGGCAAGCAGCGTGCTTGTTCTGAGAAGGCTGGATCCGGTTTGGTCCCTGCAGACTGCCACTATGGGTCCCTGAGCAAGACCCTGGACCACAGATCGCCCCCTGGGTGCCCCTCATTGCTGTTAAAATCTTTTTTACAGTTAGACCTTTGCATGAGCAGCAATGGGGTCAAATCACACCTAAAGGATAGACTGGTTCCAGAGGACAAAAGCGCCTTTGTCAGCCATTTCATGATCAGACGTACAGCAGTGTACCCTGGTCAGCTATTAACACTGAAACCAACAAACATAGTATAACATGACAGCAATTACATTTTTATTAGGTTACATAAACATTTTATGGGGACAGTAACAACGATGAAAGTGACGTTGTTAAAGTGTTGAAGTATTTGACAGTTTCCATTTATTATTGGCATCCACGGTATATTTGTTGGCAATAAATACCTGATTTTAAATCTCAGTTAATAATTAACCATTTCCATGAGCATGCGGCCACAAGCATAGACACTGTGCTCGTATTTACCGTTCCTGCCTGCATGCATACATTTTTGCTGCCAATAAGCCCTTATTTTTGCAAACATCAGGGTCTTTACTGCCTACCTGTCTCACTTTCAGCCAGGCCCCCGTCTGGTTTCCAAGACCTCGGAAGCGACCCCCCAGTTTTCATCTGCAGCTTGGTGTCTCATTTGAATAGCTGCTAACGTGGGCGGCTTGTTTTTCTCTCTCCGTGCAGATATCGCATGTATAGGAAGAGTCAGACTACAGGCTTCCCCTCCCTCATCACCATCTTCTCTGCTCCTAACTATCTGGATGTCTACAACAACAAAGGTTTGGTGCACACACATGCACAGCCTTGTAGATGTGTTTGTGCTCCTCAGAATGTTTTGTCACGCTACAACCACAAACCTCAATGTATTTGACGGGGATGTCATGTATTTCACCAACACTAAACAGGAAAATGATTTGCGTTTTTCAAAATGTAGCCTGTATGTCTGTATGTTAGTATGTCTGAAAATCGTTGCATGTGTTAGTTTTCACGTCACTGAGTCAATACTTTGGCTTGGTTTCAGGAGTTGAACCATTTTTTTTTTTTTGCAAACACAGGTGCAAGTCTTTTCGGAGTACACTCGACAAAAATATAAACGCCACACTTTTGGTTTTGCTCCCATTTTTTATGAGATGAACTCCAAGATCTAAAACTTTTTCCACATACACAATATCACCATTTCCCTCAAATGTTGTTCGCAAACCAGTTTGAAAAACAGTAGAACAGTTTAACTAGAACAGTCAAAGCAATTTTAAACAAATGTGTTTTTAATCTCGATTTAAAGGAACTGAGGCTTTCAGCACTTTTACAGGTTTCTAGAAGTTTGTTCCAGATCAGCGGAGCATAGGAACTAAATGCTGCTTCTCCTTGTTTAGTTCTGGTTCTAGGTATGCAGAGCAGGCTGGAGCCAGAAGACCTTAGTGGTCTGGAGGGTTGATACACTGATAACAAGTCTGTGATGTATTTAGGTGCTAAGCCATTCAGGGATTTATAGACTAACAGAAGGATTTTAAAGTCTATTCTCTGAGATACAGGGAGCCAGTGTAAGGACTTTAGAACTGGGGTGATGTGCTCTACTTTCTTGGTCTTAGTGAGGACGCGGGCAGCAGCGTTCTGGATCAGCTGCAGCTGTCTGATCCACTTTTTAGGCAGACCTGTGAAAACACCGTTGCAGTAATCAATTCGACTAAAAATAAACGCATGGATTAGTTTTTCCAGGTCCTTCTGAGACATTAGTCTCAGATAGTGAGCACTTCTCCTTTGCTGAGATAATCCATCCCACCTCACAGGTGTGCCATATCAAGATGCTGATTAGACACCATGATTAGTGCACAGGTGTGCCTTAGACTGCCCACGATAAAATCCCATTCTGAAAGGTCCAGCCTTATCACACAGCACAATGCCACAGATGTCGCAAGATTTGAGGGAGGGTGCAATTGGGATGCTGACAGCAGGAATGTCAACCAGAGTTGTTGCTCGTGTATTGAATGTTAATTTCTCTACCATAAGCCATCTCCAAAGGCATTTCAGAGAATTTGACAGTACATCAAACCAGCCTTACAGCCGCAGACCACGTGTAACCACACCAGTTCAGGACCTCCACATCCAGCATGTTCACCTCCAAGATCGTCTGAGACCAGTCACTCGGACAGCTGCTGAAACAATCCCTTCACATAACCAAAGAATTTATGCCCAAACCGTCACAGGGAAGCTCATCTGCATGCTCGCCATCCTCATCAAAGTCTCCACCTGACTCCAGTTCGTCGTATCCGACTTGAGTGGGCAGATGCTCACATTGGCTGGTGTCTGGCACATTGGAGAGGTGTTCTCTTCATGGATGAATCCCGGTTTACACTGTTCAGGGCAGAAGTCAGACAGTGTGTGTGGCGTCACGCGGGTCAGCGGTTTTCTGATGTCAGTGTTGTGGATCGAGTGGCCCATGGTGGTGGTGGGGTTATGGTATGGGCAGGCATCTGTTATGAACGAAGAACATTGGTGCTATTTTATTGATGGAATTTTGAATTCACAGAGATACTGTGATGAGATCCTGAGGCCCATTGTGCCATACATCCAAGAACATCACCTCATGTTGCAGCAGGATAATGCACGGTCCCATGTTGCAAGGAGCTATACACAATTCTTGGAAGCTGAAAACGTCCCAATTCTTGCATGGCCGACATACTCACTGGACATGTCACCCATTGACCATGTTTGGGATGCTCTGGATCAGTATATACAACAGCGTGTACCAGTTCTTGCCAGTATCCAACAACTTTGCACAGCCATTGAAGAGGAGTGGACCAACATTCCACAGGCCACAATTGACAACCTGATCAACTCTGTGTGAAGGAGATGTGTTGCACTGCGTGAGGCAAATGGTGATCACACCAGATACTGACTGGTTTTCTGAGTCCCCAGATTTCCCTGCCCCTAAATAAAACTAAACTGGACCTTTCAGAGTGGCCTTTTATTGTGGGCAGTCTAAGGCACACCTGTGCATTAATCACAGTGTCTAATCAGCATCTTGATATGGCACACCTGTGAGGTGAGATGCATTATCTCAGCAAAGGAGAAGTGCTCACTATCACAGATTCAGACTGGTTTGTGAACAATATTTGAGGGAAATGGTGATATTGTGTATGTGGAAAAAGTTTTAGATCTTTGAGTTCATCTCATAAAAAAATGTGCGCAAAATCAAAAAAAGTGTTGCGTTTATATTTTTGTTGAATGTATGTTTCTGCCAGCTTTGCAAATCTAGAGACTGACATTTTTGCTCATTCTATCTTACAAAATGGCTAAAGCTGAGCCAGGTTGCAGGAGAGCGACAAAACTTCAAATTTAAACCCTTGGCACAGATTCTCAATAGAATTGAGATGTGAATTTTAACAAGGCTTTACTAACACATGAATGTGCTTTGAGCTAAACAGAACCATTGCAGCTCTGGCTGAATGGTTCTCATCGTTGTCCTTCTGGAAGGTGAATCTCTGCTATGGCTGAAGTCCTTTGTAGCCTCCAACCGTTTTTAAACCTCAATTGCTTAAACAATGGTTTTCTTTTCTTATTGCCGTCTTCGACAAGGTTGACCGGACACCTAAAAGCTGCCATGCCAACAGCTTCTCCTACCTGAGTGTAAGGTCTCTACTCCTCCAGAGTTATCATGAAGCTCTTGGCTGAGTCTGTGATTAATGCTCTCCTTGTAAACCCGTCAGTTTTACTGGATGCCCATGAACTGTTCGATAATCTTTTCAATTTCAATTTCTCAGATGCTCAAAGCTTGGAATATTTCACTTCTCTACCACATTTCCTGTCCGATGTGTTCTTTGGTCTCTGTGATGCTGTTCTCTAACTCCTGCCGCCTTAACCGAACAGCTGGTTTCATACACTGAGATTAAATGACACACAGGCGGAAACACGCTGAGACTTCTGAAATGAATGGGTCGCACTGAACTTCACTGAGGGATTTTAAGATTAAAAAACCTTTGAGAGGTTCATTTGAAAATCGTTTTAGAGATGCACACGTCCCATTAATGCACTATTTTGTGTTGGTCTATGGATTTAAACAACGTTCATTACAGTTTGTGGGTGCAATGTGAGAAAATGTGGGAAAGTATTTGCGTGAATGCTGTTTCAAAGCACTCCAGGCCTATTCTATACACACACATTTGAAATGGTATCAGCGTTTAGCCAAGACAATGCTGTTCCTCAAAAGTTTTGCTCTTGTCCATCTTAACAAAGCGACTTAATGAAGAGCTGTGTGTCTCCCTGTGTGTGTGTGTGTGCAGCGGCAGTCCTGAAGTACGAGAACAATGTGATGAACATCCGTCAGTTCAACTGCTCTCCACATCCCTACTGGCTGCCCAACTTCATGGACGTCTTCACGTGGTCGCTGCCCTTCGTAGGAGAAAAGGGTACCGTACATAATCAGTCCGTCCTGATCCACACATTACATGGTCCCTGATTGCAAGAAAGAACAAAATCACCTTAACATTCAGTGTGTGCAGAGTGCTTTGCTGCACCTCAAGCAGTATTTGGGCCATCTGTCAGGGTGCCTTTTAGAGTTTTTTTAAGCATTTGCATTTGGGGTAAACTGTTGTGAAAAATCCTCAAAGTTATGCTTCATTGTTGTTGTTGGCATATCTGAAATCAAAGAAGCGTTTCGCACCATGGTTTAACAGCTTGTTGAACTATCTTTAGCAGCAGTGACTTTAAGGTCCCGCCGCGGTTTGAGATCTGCACTTTGACTTTCACACATACATTTTTTAGCCATTCTGTTGTAGAGTCTGAATCGTTGCCCTGTCGATGAAAAGTTTGGGCCAAACGACAGATGTCAGTCAGACAGCTGCAATTTTACATCTATAATACTGTAAAATACAAAGGGCTTCATTTTGGATTTTCGGAAGTGCTTTGGTCCCTTTGCTACAGAGCAAGCCCAAATTATCACCCATCCACAACCACGCTTGATGGTTGCCATTAGATGTTCCTGCCATGTTTAGTTTTTAGTGGGTAGTCTATGTTTAGTTTTTCACCAGTCTATCACAGGGCTCACGAGGGCACCTAAGGGCAATTTAGAGAGACCAAGTAACCTAACAGTCATGTTTTGTGAATTCGGGAGGAAGCCAGAGTACCCAGAGAGAACCCACACATGCAATAGGAGACCAACTCCATGCAGATCCCAGGCCCAGGATAAAAACCCAGAACCTACCAACTGCACCACTGTGCAGCCCCTTGGTCACCATTCCAAACAACCAACACTTGTTTAGTCTGTTTCTGATTAACTGTGATATAATCCAACATCTAACATGCAAACTGAGACCCGTGCCGTATGATCTGACCTTTGACTGATTGTGTTGGGAGGTCAATCTCTTTCTCTGTAGAATGATGAATAGTTTCAAAATGTATTTGCAGTCTTTCCTAGATTGATGGGCTGCTTTGACTTTATGACTTTACTAAAGTCATTGCTGCTGTCTTCCTGCTCTGGCATTGGGCTCCAGAGCAGCAAATTGCCAAAACTCCTATTTTAAATTAGCCACTCACATAATAATTAAGATGGATTAATAAACTTTATTTTGTTAGCTACTTCTAGAATCCTATGGAAGTAGAAAGAGTTTTTTTGTACAAACTCTCTTTTTTCCTGATGAATGTGTTCGGGAAGAATCCACTTTAAAGCCACAGGTTAAAGCACGGATGGAAAATTAGCCAAAAATCCCACCGATCTGTTTGCAAATATTTGTCAATAAGATGTTTTTACATCAGCAAAAGTTATTGCTGTTTCTGTTCTCAGTGAACAGTCTGCCCTATGGTATAGTTTTACGCAGCTTTAGTTAAACAGCTAAGCGTCTCAAAGCATTTCTGAGTCCAGGCAGCCATCTTGGTCCAAACAGACTGACCCTCCTGAGCCGAGTGGGTTTCCGATTGCTAATCTAGAAAAAAAAAGGCTAATGAATCAACGGTGGATCAAGATCCAAATATTGAGTAACTGTTGTTAATCATTTGAACGTTTCTCATTTTACAGTAAGTTTAAAAAGACCATCAATATTGCTAAATATTGTTCACTCCATGACCAACATGTACTTAAATTGTGTCTAGGTCAGCTAATCTATCCTAGGGCTATGAAGAAAAGGTCCATTGTCCAGCAAATCAGAATATGATTGGCTGATCAACGTGTCAGTTCTAACTATGCTATAATTTAGCTTGCTGGTGGGAGTATAACGAGCAAAGACAAAATCTAGGGTAAAAGGAAACGGCCTGAAAACCACCCACAGAAATATCTGCTTTGCTTTTGTGTTTCTAAAGAAAAAACTAAATCATGCTCCATCAACAGTAGAGCACCATCACTTTGGTTATTTTCATTTATTTTGGCTTTCTGGGTCCCGTTCGAGCCAACTCTAAACACCTTATAGGGCCCAAGACTGGTTCCACGACTACTCACGGCATTTTGTCTTTTTAGAGACAGGAATACTAAGGTTTAAAAGCCGATTTTTGTTCCACCGTTATCTGCAAACACCCTGCAGGAGTCGAGTCCAGCCACAAGGTGGCGCCGCGGCAAGGAAAACGAGTAGAAAAAGGCTGTCAAAGCATTGTGTCTCTTTTCTTTCTCCCCGCCTGACTATTGTGCTCGCAAATCTGTCTGTAATCTTGATTGAAATCAAAGACTTCCACTGATTCAAATAGGGCTGTTGTCAAATGATGCTGTGCATGAAGAACGAGGATTACCTTGAAAAGTCTTAATGGAGCATCGTCCGTTCACATTTTCAGATTTTATTGCACTGCAGCAGCTTTTATTGATGTGCAAAATCTTGTGAATTTGACTGACTGGCTCCCTTAAAGTGCTCCACATGCGCAGACAGAGTTTCTGTCCGGCTACATCCTAACTTCATCCTGGTTGATTTGACATCTCTAAAAGAGAATAAGCGCTTTGGCAATGTTTCTATTTGGAAATGATTGAAGGTGGTCTGAGTAGAGAATGTTTCCCCCGTCTGTTTCTGACAGTGACTGAGATGCTGGTAAACGTCCTGAGTATCTGCTCGGATGATGAACTCATGGACGGAGAGGAAATCTATGACGGTGAGACACTTACAGCCGCTGCTACGCTGCTGCGCCGCGACAGAAGGAACATCTAAAACTTTCTGTAAACACAGCTGTCTCTTGTATTTTTCATTAAGGCTTTGTGTATCTTATTTTTTTTTACAGCCAGTGCAGCAGCAGCAAGAAAAGAAGTTATCAAAAACAAGATCCGGGCCATTGGGAAGATGGCCAAAATGTTCTCTGTGTTACGGTGAGCTGAGTTTCTGTCATATAAATATATTTGTGTGCTCGTGTGCCCGTACACTGTGTCTATAAATTGCTCTACTCTCTGGTTGCCAGTTCCGTTTCTGTGCAAGTCCCATCCTGAGTTCTGTATTTCAAATGCGTAATTGTGTGTTTGCAGGTGTGCTGCGCGAGGAAGCGTGTAGTTCTCTGATTTTCTCCTTTCTCTGTCCCCACTCACGTCTGCCCTCCTCTCCCTCACTGTCCCTCCGTGTTTCTCAGGGAGGAGAGTGAGAACGTTTTGACCCTGAAGGGGCTGACTCCTACAGGCATGCTGCCCAGTGGGGTCCTGTCCGGGGGCAAGCAGACCCTGCAGAGTGGTGAGTGTTTCACTAACTCAGCCCTGCACAGCCGCATACGGAGCCTCGCAAAACTGGCCATACCTCGAAAAGATTCAGATTTTGTCACGTTACAGCCGCAAACCTAAATGCACTTTATTGGGGTTTTATAAGATAGGTAAACACAAAATAGTGACAATTTGTGAAGAGGAGTGAAAATGTACATGGTTTCCTAAATGTGTTGCACTTAAAGTGAAAAAATGTGGCATGCATTTGTATTTAGCTCTCTTTGCTCTAGTATCCTTAAATAAAATCTGGTACAGCTAACTCCCTTTAGATGTCATCTAGTAAATAGAGTCCATTTGAGTGTAATTTAATCTCAGTATAACTTCAAAGGTTCTGTGCAGGCCCCAGAGGGTTGTTATAGAACATCAGGGAATAAACAGCACCATAAAAACCAAGGAAAACAGCAGACGGTTTAGAGAGAAAGATGTCAGGTTTGGGTTATAAAATATTATCCAAAGATTTGGATGCAGATCTCTGTTTATCTTATCATCGAACAAGAGCTCCTACTGAGATATGGCTATCCAACTAGATTGATAGGTTGGGCAAGGAAACCATTAACCAGATAAGCAGCCAACTCTGGGGGAGCTGCAGAGAGCCACAGCTCAGGTGGGAGGATTGGTCAAAAGGACAGCTATTCATCTAGTGCTCAGCAAATCTGATCTTTTTGTAAAAGTGACCAGAAGAAAGCCGTTGTTAAAGGTGCATAGTGCTCCAGTTCCAGAGTTTTTGGACAAGTCTGCCCCCTCTGGTCACAAGTTGAAATGACACCAGTGTTGTGCACGAGCATGGGAGAAGAGGAAAAACATCTGCCACTGCGACAGCACAGGTCTTTTGTTTAGAGGCGTAATTGTTTAGAGGCGTGATGTCTTCTGAGTTAAGAATTTTATAAATATTGAAGTTAGCCCGTGTTCTCTCGCTAATGCGTCGATTACAGCGGAGACTCATCAAAGTAGCCAGGTCAACGAGAGCGCTCAGGGCATCACAGCACATCACGCGCACGCCCGGAGAATACAACCCAAATCACTGCGTTAGTCATGAACTGACTAATGGAGCCTATAGAGGCAACTGCTGTGAATAGAGGAAAACTTATTTTACACGACGGGCAATTGTAAAGGGTGTGTATGGGAATGAAACAAAAATTGACCTTTAAACTTGCGCAGTGCTACTTCAAAAGAAAGCTACTCTTAAACCAAGTCTCGTCTGCAGGGTACCATGTTGGGGACATAGCTTGTGGCAGAGGGTGGTCTGTTCAGATAAGATTAATATTGAACCTTTTGACCTACATGCAAAAGGTTATATGTGGCAGAAATCGAATACCCTGGCCAGCCAGACTGACTTAAAGGGGAGTGTAAGTCAGTGTGGTAAGGCTCCATTCCCTCCGGCCCAAAACAGACCGGACCAATCACAGCTACGTCTCTCTCAGCACCAAAATTACCCATAATACAGCAGCGCTTTTCTGCTACCGTAACAGTCAAGATGTATACGGAGATTTTTATGGCTTGGTGCCTTAGAAGATTAAGGAAGTGCATGTGAGTACACCATGTATCCTCTGATTTTTTTTTTTTAGACAAAAGCGGCAAAAAATAGTTCACTGGAGAATGTGTTTCACGGACTACAAATTAAAATAACAGAGTTTGGTGTTTTTTTTTTTTTTGTTGCGTTCCATCTGTAGTTATCTGATTGGTTCTAACCTGATGACGCTGACCCTGTTAGTCCCGTCTTTGAAATCGAGCTTACCAGACTGACACGCTGTGTATACGGCGTAAGTCAGTCAGGCTGGCCGGGGTTAGAAATCTCACACTGCAGACCACCATAAACACACCACATCCACCATGAAACGTGGTAGTGGAGGCATCATGCTGAGGGACTGCTTTTCTTCAGAAAGGACAGAGAAGCTGGTCAGATTGATTAGGGGTGGGTACTGAATAATAATTTGCACCACATTGTACGGATTTTAATTTGTGTAAAACTATTAATCCCTCTGTATAATTTTCCTCTCATGTCACAGCTAGCACTAATTTGTGTTGGTCTCCCAGAATTACATCCAGAGAAAATGCATTGAAATTTGTGGCTGTGACAGGACAAAATGTGAAACTCCTCAAGAGGTGTGAACAGTTTGGCAGCAGACACCTCCAGTACCAAGAACGTTGTTGCTATGCACGAAATGTATAGACACTCACCAATTTTACCCTGAATCACACCTTTAGAAACAGATATGTTGAGAAACAAAACCTCCAGACACATTGACCTGCTTTGGATCATCCTCCAGTCCTTTGGATCACCCCTGTCCTCTCCCTTCTTTACTACTGTTTCTTTTCTCATCTTTTTGCCTCACCAAATCACTCACTCTCTCCACCTCGCAGCGCCGAGGATACTAACAGCCTGCTGATTGTGTGTCTGAGATCATGCATGAGTCCCGCTGTAGATACAAGTCAGGACAAGGCAGAGCAGGGGTGGTGGTTAGGATTAAAAAACACCTCAAACAGTGACAGAGCTAACAGGTGTGTGTGTGTGTGTGTGTGTGTGTGTGTGTGTGTGTGTGTGTGTGTGTGTGTGTGTGTGTGTGTGTGTGTGTGTGTGTGTGTGGCTAAAGAGCTGACTCAAGCTCCACTGGGAAGCTGAAGCTGCCACGATCTCAGTAACACTCTGAGAGCTTCGCATGTTTAAAGCCTGAAACATGCCTCTGAATCTGTCACTTTAAGAACTAGAGATATCATTTTAATACGTGTGTAATCAGTTTTGATCAATTTTTACTCTAACACACTTGTTTTAGTTGACTTGTCAATGTAGTCCTTGTGTAGTGTTTATTCAGTTTGAGATACTGCTCATTTTTAACAAAACTGGTTGTTTGAAAAGTTGCACACTCAAATAAATAATTTGTTGAATGGACTCCAGAAAATGTTAAACAAAGAAACTACCAAAGAACTATTTATTTCTCCTTTGTGATAAAGCAATTCAGATTATATTTAACGTGTCAGTGGGTCTGAGGTTAGCCAGTATCCATCTCCGCCCTTTAACCAGGGGTTGTCAATATGGGAGCACCCGGGATGCCCGAAATTGCAGGAAAAAGCATAGGCACAATAAACATAAAAAACAGCAGCAAGACATTAAAGAATGGCGTAGCAAAAATAAATAAATAAATAAAATTGTAAGTTATTTACAAAATAACTATTTCATAACGACACAAGCAGATCAAGAAATTTATGACCAGGCCAACCAGAGTTAGAAACCTACAGCATGCATGTCACCATGAACGGATTTATTTTTAGGTACAGTCTAGTGTTGTTGATGTACAGGCTTAATATTAAGGCTGCCTACAATTTTAAAAACCACAAGGATGGAAAAAAATGCAGATGGCAGAGTACTGTTTTGGCTGCTGACTCCTCATAATGTAGCCATGGCTGGGCATGTAGTTCAAAGTTACCTGAAGCAACAGGTGAACCTCCTCGTCTGTCCATAGAAAACTTTACTGTCTGCCATCTCGAAGGTTTATAGTTGTGGCGGCTTTTCGGCAGTGCCTTGACTTTCATACAACATAGCACCACTAGTGGCGCGGTGGGGGAATTACACCATTTTCAAGTTTTTACTTCTGCCGCGTAAAGGCTGGTTCACACGGCAAGATTTTAAAATTGTCGGCCGAATTTCAAAGCCTCACACGTAACGAAGAAAAATCGTAGAGCTAACAGGTTTGCTCGTACAGTGTCCGGTCAGACAGCAAGCACAACGCACCGCACACAAAGTTTTCACTCAGGAACATTCAGGTGTGGGACGGGAAATCTTGCAACATAAAAACATAAAAGTCCCGTTTTCTGTGGATCGTTGTCGTGTAAACGGGACCTAAATTATACCGTGCTGTCTGGCAGAGGAAATGTGAGCGAGAGCCGTCACTGTAAAATAGGCGTGATCATAATTTAAAATGTTGATAAACTATTATAGAGTTCCCATTTGAAACTATCATTAACATCTTCTAGTCTAGTCAGCTTTGCTCACAGCAATCTTTGTGTGCCTACTAGAAATTAATTCCTGAGGTTCAGGATGTTCTATAACATCTGGACGTTAAAACCTCAAAAGGATAAATTAGAGTAACTTTTCTCTGGTGAACATCTCGCTCTCTTGCAGCCAAAGTGAACTGCCACATGACCAAAATGTCATGTGTCTTCAAAAAGGTCCTTACCTCTCAACAAATTATTTTGTAAGAGTTAGATCAACATACAGCCAATAAAAATTATAGCAAACCAAAATTTGATGTATTTATGTTTTCCAATTAAAGTCCCTCTAACACATGCTTTAGCTGTTTGTTTTTTTTAGTGTAGCTGATGGCCGTGGTTACTTCTACACTCTCTTTGAACCCTGAAGCAAAATATTCAAATCCACGAAAGCATGTTTCAGCCTTCACTTCGTTTTCCTTCTCCTCCTTTCTTTGAATGCCATCTTCTCCTCCGGATTCTGTCTTCCCTTTCTTTCTCTCTTTCTCTCTCTCTCTCTTCCTGTCATTCCTCCTCTCTCTTCTTTTGCCATCCTTCAGCTACCATTGAGGCCATTGAAGCAATCGAGACAGTTAAGGATGCTGAAGGTAAAATCACTCTCATTTCACTGTGTGTGTGCGTGCGGCATGGCGGCGCGCTCAGCCGCCATGCCTGTGAGGTCATAGATCTCCTTTACCCACAATGCACCGAGCTCTTTCAACCGCATCAGCGCTCAAACCTGAAGCCTAAAACCACTTTGTGCTGAAGCCACCACATGAACCACACAAATATACACATTTATCTCTTTTTTTCTTCTCCTGGGATCCCCACATTGTCTCCACTACACACACAGACATTCCTTTTCATTCTCTTCAGATGTAACACATACCACTAAACACGTTTGCTTGAAAACATCCATAAAAAGAAGAAAAGTGGGGCTGTGGTCGTGGTTACTCTAATGTCCCACAGATTGCAGCATCTCAGTCTTTTTGCGATGTCTGAGGGAGGATGTAGGTCTGCAGTCATTTAACACAGTCAATCTGCTTCCTCACAAGCAGAACATGAGTTCCATTTGACTAAAACGAGAGAGGATTTAAGGAGGAAACAAACCAATTTGCAAACATCTGTGTCGACTCCCAGATTTTCAGCCTCCGTCAGCACCTGGTCACATGACCCATGTGCAGAAACAAAGTTTAAACAGGAACACGTGATGGGACTTTGGGTCCGTGCATGAGTCCTGTGAGGGAAACTTCTTTAAGAAAGCTGCTGTCTGGTCCAGAAATCTTTGGCTGTAAATGCAACGCTGTGAAAACGTATTTCTCCCCTTACGTATTTCTTCTTTCTTCGCTTTTTCTGTCGCACTTACATGTTTCAGGTCCCTTTTCGTTGGAATTGAAGGGAGCTTTCCAGGCGCAGATAATTCATGATTTGACAAGGCAGGCAGCGAATGTCTCACACAGGGCCCATTCAGTCCGGATAGCTTTTTCCCCCATTTAATAAATAAAATTATCATCTGAAGGAAAAAGACATTTAGCAATGACCGAGGTTATCTTTTTCTGGTATTCCAACGTGGTAGACTATCTGAAACATTTACACTAAGTGTGAGCAAAAAGAAAAAAAAAAGAAAAGAAGAAATCTGTAAGAGGAGGCAAATATTTTTTCCCACCCTCGTATTTGTCTCTGTGGTTAGGAGAAAGGTTTAGGGCCTAGATCCTGTATACACAGTTTGAGACGAGTTACTGAAAACATTTCAAACTGAAGCTGGGAAAGTCCGAGGTGTGTGTGTGTGTTTTTCGTGCTCCTGAACAAATATTGTCATGGCTTCTGTGCTGAGTGAAGTACTTGGTGATCCGTCTGCATGCTGTAGCTAGCTACGCTGCTTGGTGTGTAGTGCTGTCTTTAGCTTACCTAAAGCCCATAATTTGTTTATTTGAAATAAATTATGGAAAATCCTCTTTGTCATCTTTTTTTACCTGTATGTACCTTGATTAAACGACACGCTCAGGTGACGTTGCCGAGCGTGTTATGGAAGAACATGAATTCAAAATACAAAAGTATTTTGACAGTCGGCTTTGTTCAAAAGGGCCGCTGGTCTCCGTAGACAGAGCGCTACGCAGGAGCTGCATGCCGCCAAAGACTGAGCAACGTACACTTTAACTGGTTCTAAAGTATGAATTTAATTTAAAGGGGAAGCTAGGGATTACCCAAGGCACATTCATGAGAAAAAACAAATTATTTTGACAGGATTTTCAGTCTTCCAGTCGTTTAGCTTGATGTGCAAGATCTACACGGGGCTTATACTCAGAGGATGTAAAATGATCTTCCTAGAGAAGGCCTGAGCTGTAGGAAAAATCCTCGTTCCTCGTCACAGTTTTTCACCCGTTACTATTCAAAACCACAATGAAACCACATTACCAGCCTTTACAGCTAGAGTTAGCAGAAATATCATGGTTAAAGAATAAACGTATAATATGTGAGATATGAGATGTGTTTATCTAGTTTTATTTATAATTTATTTATTTTATTTTTCTCAGTCGGGTAGAAGAGAAACAAAGCCAACGACTTTCAGTTTCGGTTTCGGCACTGTGGAGAGACTCGTCAGTGTCACATGCAGCCCTTCCTGTGTAAAACCGCATAGTGGGAGAGTTAGAGAGCTGTACTGATTCATTAAATACTCTCACAGTGTTTCAGTGATGTCCCCAAAAGAAAAGAAAAAAAGTATGTTTTGAACAAATGCCTGACTGTCCAAAATCCGAAGTGTTTTAAAGACGTAGCCTCTGTGCAGCTGGGCTTCTTGTAATCGGTGTCTTGCAGTGGCTTATCCACCGGGTGTCTCAGACTACTGATCTAGGATCAATGACCGGTTTATACTCAGCGCCACGCCCATGGTAAGCCTGCGTCAGACTAATCCTAGCTCAGCATTCAGACAACAGATCAGCGGAGACTCCCCTGTGTGTGTCGGTGTAAGAGCTGCCCAGATATGGCAGAACGCTGTTTATCCAAACCCTGATCTGACCCTCTGCTAAAAGCAGAAGCCTTAAAGTCGTCTGCAGCTCTTTAGCTGTGAACTCACAGCTATTAAAATTGGAAAGAAAACAATATTCCCATAAGCATTCATGTCACAAGTGCAATTTGCTTCCTTCAGGACTCCAGAGGGTTTGGATACACGCGGCTCTGCGGACTCTCTTGGTAAAGAATAACTGTGTTTGCGTGTGCGTGTGTGTCTGCAGCCATCCGAGGCTTCTCTCCGCAGCACCGGATCAGCAGCTTCGAGGAGGCCAAGGGTCTGGACCGCATCAACGAGAGGATGCCGCCTCGGCGCGACGCCGTCAACAGCGTGGGCCTGTCGATGGGCCGCATGAACATGGGCGAGCCCAACGGGACCGACAACAACAGCAATATCCAGTGATCGACAGAAGAAGAAGAAGAAGAAGAAAAAAAAACACTCCCCCCTGCCTGCAGTCTCTACAGTGGTACCATATTTATCCAGTCGTGTACATAGGAGTATATACACAAGAACAATGCATCGCACACACACTTAGTAGACAACATCGCACACACTACACTACACACACACATGATTAAATAGCCCCTTCCCTGTTGCCCTCAGCTGTTATGTGAAGACATGAGCGTAGCCGGACTTTACCCCAGGGAGGCTGAGGGTCTTTTGTGAACAGATCGGACCTGTTCCTCAGAACTAGGACTCCCCTGTACCTGCACAACAACAGGAGAGCAGACCAGGACTCTGAGGAGAGCTGCCGCTGTTCGTCACGTGTCCGGGGATCAACAGTGGGTATGATGGTGTCGGTGTGTTGTGCCTGCGTCGCTGGGTGGGTGGGTGGGTGGTTGTGTGCTGTTCGGAAAGGGTGGGTGGGTCCAGATGATCAGCCTCTGGAAGCATTTAAAATTAAACGGCTTCTTCTTTTTTTTTCCCTGTTTGGATCCAAGCGACAGGGAGGGGAAGCAGAACCTGGGTGGGTTTTTATAGAGCTGTGGATATGCCTGCCTGTGTGCGCTCACACACACACACACGCACTAACTCGTGTCTGTGCGGATTTGTTTGAAAAAGTGTTTTTTTTTTTTTTTTTATGTTTGCAGCTCGTATCAACTCTTGGGGTGATAGGAGATAATCTCAGCTGCAGTCTAATCAGAGCCCCCTTGCTTTCCCTTTCTTCTCCGGAGGAGATTCCTGTTTGCTTTTTGTAGCTCCACGCCGTACACCTTCTCCACTGAGAAGGTCAAGTGGAGGATTCCCAACCCTCGCTCATCCAGACCTCGGGTTCCCTGCCAAGTCGGCTCTCGAGAAAGGCTTGAAGACCAGCTCATGTTTGCGTAGCCAACCCCCCCCCCCCTCCCTCCCTTATTTGTCGCATGTAAATACATAGAGGTTTTATCACAGGGTGCAAGATGCAGTATAGTAGACGAAGAATGCTTTATATATGTGTGTGACGGAGCCAGGGGAGGGGGGGGTGGGGGGGGGGGTGGGGGTTTGGTGAGTTAAAATGTGAAGTCATACTCCTCATCCTCTTTCTGCATCCTCGGTTCTTCCCGTGTTTCTGCCTGCTGCCAAACAGCAGCGATGGCCGTGAATCGCTGGCCTCAAGAGCAGGGAGTGGTCCTTCAGAGGAGACGGACTCTTCTGGTGAAGGAAGCAGCCAAAGCAGAGAGAACAAGTCAGAGGATTAAGGTCTTTGTAAGGCTTTTCTATTAACGCATCAATGCATGCAAAGTTAAGTTCTTTGATAATAATGTGAAGAGTATATTTGTGCTATGTGTTTCGCTATGGTAGGAAGTTTTTTTGTTTTTTTTTCTCCTTCTGGTTTTTCTGGCTAATATAAGCAAACAGAGGTATAACGAATCATTTATTTTGTACATATTGTTAATTTAATTTATTTTTTCTATTATTTTGGGTGTTATTTCTTTTTTTCTTTTCTCTTTTTCACAACTTGTGTTGTTGGGTTTGTTTGGACGCTGTACAGAATGACAGTACGCTTCTATTCAGAGTGTCAAGTCCTCATTCTCTCCTCTTTTTTTCCCTTCGCCATTGTACAGGAGTTGTTTTTAACGATAAACAATGAATAACAAATATTAAACTAGCATCGATGAATGAGCATTCTATATACCGAGGCACAGGCATTCAGGCAGCCAAAAGCATGATTGCATGGGTAAGATTTGCGCAGCAGACACGTTTTACCAGACGAGCCGGTGTGTCACAGTTTAACGGGAAAAAACGTGTACTCTCGTTCATCATTGATGATTCCTCTTGTTATTTGATGATATTTATGATTCTATGATTATTATGGTTCTATTTATTATGGACATTATTCTTAATATGTAAGCTCTCGCGCTCTCTGCTGGTTGCTCTTCATGTTGCGTTGCTCCTTGGTTGATCTTGTGCTTCTTTGGGTGAGGTGAACCCCCCTGGGAGACCCTGTGCCATAGAAATTGTGCCACGGTTCTGAATCGTTTTCTATCTTTTCAAGTTCATTTCTTTGTTTTTTGTTGTTGGTTCTCTTTGCTTATTTCTGTTTCTGCTGTTTCTTGTATGCTTATTATTTTAGCTTTCTTTTAGGTTTATTTTGTTTATCTCTTTTCTTTTGTTTCTTTGTTTCTTTTAGGTTTCTTTTGTTGCTTTTGAGTTACTTTATTTTAATTCAATTTCTCAGATTCGTTTTTTTTGTTTTCTTTTTGTTTATTTCTTAGTTTCTTTAATGTTTCTTTTATTATTTGTTTGTTCCTTTTTTTTTTTTGCTGACTCCCCATGCACTAACACTGTAAGCATGACCCATGGGACGATCCACTTTTTTACTCTTGAATAAAATATGCATGAACCTTTTTTTTATGGATTACGAGTCTTTATTTATTTTTCAAAGAACATACACAATCACACAAACATAGAGCATAGAGAGGTACAGACAGGCAATGGCGCTGCTAGCTATTTGGGTGTCCCGAGCACAAATCCCACCAACACCACCACACACATGCTCGCCTGGAAAAAGAGCAGTCAGTATTTATCTGTGCGTTTATCTTTCTTACAGAAATAACTTCTCAGTTTGAATGTTTTGAAAGAGTTGTACGGAAGAGAACGCAGGAGGAGAAATAAAAATCCTGGTAAAACACTAAACTAATTTAGCATCAACAACACACTGTTATCAGTTAATTCATATTAAGCACAATGAATAACAATTACAATGGGGAGTGTAATACAGAAGCCTATATATTGCTGTTAGAATAAGACTTATCGTCATGAATAAAATTGTTGACATCCCTCTCTTAGTCGAAGGAAATCCCATAATAGTCGCTGAAACTACTTGAAATGGACAAAAGTAGTAATAAAATAATTTTTCCTGAAAATTAACCAATGAAAATCAGATCATTTTTTCGAATTGTGGTTCAGTGACGGCGCCTGTAACTTAATATTTTGTTGTGTAAGCTTTTGAGGTAATCACTGCAGTCAAACACTTTATTTAATTGCCAATGAGACCTCTGCACCTGTCGACAGGTATTTGACCAACTCCTTGTGAGAAAACTGCTCCAATTGTTTCGGGTGTGAACGAGGACTTCGCCAGACATTTCGGCTCCTTCTATAGATGTTCAATAGGATTTAGATCAGGGCTCATAGGAGGGGACTTCAGAATAGTCATATAGCCATTTTGGATTGTTCTAGCTGTATGTTCTTGGTCATTATGCTGTTAGAAGACCTAAGACCTACAACTGAGACCAAGCGTTCTGACTCAAGGCTGCACATTTCTCTCCAGAATGCCTTGATAGTGTTGCGATTTCATTGAATCCTCATTGAATCCTCAGCGCAGATCTGAGACACCCAGTGCCAGATGCAGCAAAGCAGCCCCAGAACATAACCGAGCCTCCTCCGTTTTACACAGTAGGGACAGTGCTCTTTTCTAGGTGTGCTATATTTTTGTGTCTGTGTACAAGAAGCTGATATGCCTTATCAAAAAGCTCTGTCCAATGTTTTTTTCAGGGAATATTCAAGTTGAGAATAATAAATTACATATGTAAGTCAACAAGTTAATAACACAATCCATTATATCCTTCACTAGCATCGTACCCATATCATCACAATCAGCAGATCTTTTGCTTGCACAATTTGCACAGTGTGCTTTATTTCATCTTTTTCTACCTCCTTTAAAAATCACTGTTTATATTGTTCTTCATGGTCTGACCTGTGTCCTTATCCGTTGTTTCTTGAATGTTAATTGCCATCATTTTTGTCTACGCCTGTTTGCTTTGTTTGTTTTTTTAAATGATTCTGTTGAACCACAATTCCAAAGCAAAGTCTGATTGTCATTGGTTAATTTTCAGTAAATCTATATTTGTTACTTCCTTTCTCGGTTTCAAGTTATTTCAGTGACCGTTGTGTGATTTTCTTTGATTAACTGAGGTTTGCCAAACAATTTGGTCCATGACTGTATTATTTGGCTGTTTTCACATGATGTATTAGTTTAATGCCAACTCCAAAATCAATGAAAAAGTCTGACTTTTCAGAGGAAACTGACCCGTATGATCACAACGTTTTTGTTTTCCTGGGCAATTTTTGTTAGGAGGTGTTTATTAAAGCCAAAAATCCCCAAAGACTGCAGAACTTCTCCATATTATTTCATATTTACAAACTTTAACACTGCTGTTTAGAGTAAATCATCTTTGAATTAGGACAGACATAACAGGCTGAACAAGGGATCAATTCTCATCTCTTTGTTGCTTTTACATTTCAAATTTTACATGCTTTTAATTTGTTCACAATTTGCTGTTGCTTCCGTAGGGAATATCTGCATGTGAAACTATGGTTTGGTAAATTTTTCTGAATTTCTATTTCTCTGCCTGTCAGCCTGATAACTACAGCGGTGTGTGTGGGGAATCCTACTGCGCGTCATTACCGGATGTGTTGTAGAATCACGGACATGCCGTCACAACGGCGCGTTGGTGCATGCCCAATGCAACTATATTAGCTCGCTATTAAATTTGTTTGTTTTTTCCCATTATTTTTTCCATTATGTTTGATTTTGAATTAAACAAAGCATACATTACAAAATCTTGCAGAGGTACACAAAAACTGGAAAACTGCAATAACGAAGAAAAGAACACAATAATAACAGATTACAGTAGGGTGACCACGCGTCTGGCGTAAGACAGATTTTGAATGCCCCAGATGCATATTTGTCCTCCTTTTTGAGGCACTAGGCTCGGGAGCAAATTTTTTTTTTTTAACTTTGCTGGGCTGCCTGCAGAACAATGTCCAATCCCGTAATTAATACGCTGACAGAAGCAGAGCTGTCAACTCCACATCGGAGCTTGCTTTTTTTCTAAAGTCGCTGGTAAATTTTGTGAATTACGTTTTTTTTAGCATGATTTTTGAACGTGCAGTTGCATATTTGGCCTGTTTCTCCAATAGAACCACTTATCCTGACAGGACAGGATAATCCTGTCTATTGCACTGTGCAACAAGAGTCCTCACACTGCTGCTTTTTCCTGATTAATATCTGTCTGCATACAGCACATGTGGTCCCTAGGTAGAACTAATACCCTGCGAATAGGGCGACAATGTGTTGAATAAGCATGTTTGCTGCTGGCTGGGCCTGCAGTTATACCCTTCTCCTGTCAGCCGCTACTGACTACTGACTACAGTCTACCAACCTGTTTTAGAAACAGGAGAAACAGCTGAACCAGAAAACAAAACAAGGTTCAAACTAAAACGCAGACAATGTCAAAAAAACTACTGAAGCATGTTGATCGCGGACTAAAAAAAGCGAACAGTTCACCAAGCTGTTTTCCAGTCATTCAGTCATAACTTTCTGTGGTGGGCGGAGCTGCTGACTGGACCAGTTCTACAACTGAGTCAGAAACGTTCTGAGGAATAAAAATTGTTTACGTAAAAAGTCAAACTGAAACTTCTACAGGTACTGCAGATATTCCCGATCTGAAACTCAGAGCAGCGGGCTAGTTTGATTTGTTTAGTCACCAGTGTAATCTCACAAAAACAGATTATTACGATTTCATTAGAAAACTGTTTAAAAATGTCTTTGTGTGAGACATAATGGTAATTTGGGTAATAGTAGCAGTAAACAGCTCAGTCAGAAAATGAAAGAAGACATATAAATTTGCTTTATAACAAAAAATAAATGAATAATGGGAGACTGCCTTAAAAAGTAAAAAAAAAAAAAGGATTGTAATGTATGTTTAAGATAGCCTTATATGCTAACATACTTGGCCAAAAACACTACATACTAGGGTTGGTCACCTTGAAAGCTAATATATATACGCAGTCTGTATTTAGTGTTTTTCTTTCTGTTGCTAAAACAGAGGCGCTCCTTAATACAAACTTAGAGGTTTCGTTTCTTGACGCTAACCAAACTATCCAGCTGGTTCGCAGCTTCTCCCTTTGACACCTGCAGATGAGAGTTCATGGAGCTGATGGGACTCTCAAACAGTTCTGGTTTCTGATATCGATTGCCTAAAAAAAAAGAGAGACAGACGAGTTTCAGACAAAAGATAAAGGCTGGTGTAAACTTCAAAGAGAAATGATGACGTCACAAGACATACAGAGCAGTGAGTAGCAGGTTTGTACCGATGAGCGAAAAGTGTTACGTTGAATTTGTTCAATAAGATAAAGACTAAAAAGCCTCAGAAGAATAGAGCTTCACTCAAACTGATTAACTAAATAAAGGGTCCCAGTTTTAAGCAATTTAGCCCAAAGGTTTTCCGGACTAAAGGACAAGAAGGCACAGACTCATGGCTTATTCTGTTGGAGCAATAAACCAAATCTTAACTAATAATAAAAAATATCAGCAGTTCAAAAGTCAAGCAGGTATCTCTTTTGGATTTTATATTTATTAAAAAGCACAAATATTTAGCAACAGGTGTCCTGATAAGGAGAGGGGAGGTATGAAGCAATGACTGGTTGGAGCCGTGGTGTCCAAACTTTTTGGCACATGAGCCAAAGCTTTGAAGCTAAACTTGTGGGCCAAATTTGTACTTTTTTTCCAAAAAAAAAAAAAAATATATATATATATTGTGCATTTTTTCATTCTTAAAATTAACCAAGCATGGCAAGATAAGGCACTCAAATTTTTAGTAAAGAAGTAATCATTGCAGATCTGACACAAAAAGGGTGTCACATGTGTGTCTTAGTTAAAGACACATTTTCTAAACTCCTTTTGAGCCAACTCTTCGGTCACCCTTTCTTGAAAAGTGTTTGCTATATGTTGTCAAGTTCAATGAATGTGTGCGCCCAAGTCTGTTTAGAGTAAAAGTCAGTCGATGTTTGTGGGCATTCTTTCTAAGAAACTTAAAATGAAAGTCAAAGACATAAAATAACATTTTCCAGTCTAAGTAGATTTGAATCGCGAAGTACAACAAAATTTAAATCTGCATCAACTTCTTGGGCTAGTGCGCCTAATTTGTATCTAATTTGTATTGTAACTGTGCTCACTATTATCACTGACAGGGGACTACAGTTAAAAAGGTTTTCTTCCCACTCTTTTTACTATCACTGTGCGCTCACAACCAGCTAAACACTTATGAGGAAACCACTTCATACTAACAGTTTCTGTCCGGAACACGTAAAATTAAAAAAGAAAAACTTTCGGACCATATCAGCCAACATCTTTAAAGCTACAGGCTGCTTTTACTTCAGCAAATACAGCTGCTGGAGGAGCCACTCAAATCCCTGCAACTTTTTCATTTTTACATTTATTTTGTGATAATACAGCCTCATCCAGTGTCTTTTTTTTTTTACTTCATTTGACAGATTAACATTAAGCATAACACAATCACCTCCGACTTCTGTTAGAGAACGATCAGCATCATGAAGACCAAGGGACACAACAGACTCTAACAGAGCTGTGCAAGCCATCAGAGTATGGCACAGCTGCAAACCTATCAAGACAGCTCTTCTAAACTGATAGTCTGGGCAGGGAGAGCATTAATCATAGTTGCAGCCGAGAGAGGCATGATACTCTGGAGGACCTGCAGCGATCCATGGCTCAGGTGGGAGAATCTGACAACGGGGCCATCGTTTTTCATGCTCTGCGCTTTCTCTGGCCTTTATGGAAAGTTGCAAGAAGAATGTCATTGTTGACAAAAAGATGCTCAAAGCACACTGGATAAACACTGGTAGTGTCAGAAAGCAGAAACTAGCAAGTTACCTGCACACACATGGACGTTAGGTGAGAGCTGTCCAATGATTGGCATGTGGGACAACCAGTAGATAAAGTGATCCCCCCCCCCCCCCCCCACCCCACATCACCCCCCTGAATTCGACTGACAGAGGGGGATGTGGGTAGGATGAGGCATGGAGTTGGTTCTTTTCATGCGGACCGAGTGGCAGCTTTCACAGAGATCTATTTTTAACCTCCTTTTTCTGAATACATAATGCATTGACTACTGTCAGGATGGACGGAAAATTTCACCCAGTATAACGAAAAGTGTTTCTGAACAAGATTACCAACTATAGCTTTAATGGAGGGAGCTAAAACAGGGCAATCCTCAAAGAAAAGCTGTTAGAGAGCACAAACGGCAGGGCTTCGCCTTCCAGAGTGACAACAACCTTTAAATGTACAACCAGAGGCATACTAAAATGGTTTGGGCAAAGCATTTTCAGATGTGATAGTAAACGTTTCTGCACGTACAAACCTGGCAAAGACATGCCTCAAATAGCACGTCATACACCCCCAAGGCTGTATGCAGGTCCGTGTCTGTGTGCCTCTACTTGCTCTGAAGCCAGATTGTTTTGTTCCAGTAATCAGGCCTCCATTTGCGTTGATCCTGTTGTATTCTTTGAAGTCTAGCGCTTACTGTGGGAGAGGATTTAACTTTAAAAAACAGACAGACGAGACCAGACACCACAGCTTCTCTTCAGTGACCAGCAGGGGGATTCGTTTATTCTGGACTTACAATCATCTTCATTTCACAGAAGTCCCAACAATCCCAACAATATGGGGTAACTTTCAGCCTTTATAGGGATACAGTATGACGTAAATGGGAACATGATATCTTACTGTGTACAGGCGCTGCTCTGGACCAAAAGCCCTCCCTTCCTAGTTGGAGGGGTGTGTGTGTGAAATGGTGTGTGTGCTGCTCTTCCATTTCTAGGAAGTCTTATAAACAGATCTTTGGAAAAAGATAGTAGGAGCCAAGAGTAGTTCAACTAAAGTTCCTTTGGCCTTACTTGTTGTGATTCAGTGAAACATTCTAGAACTAATCATTCTTTGGGCAGTGATTGCAGTTATTACGACAAACAGGGTTCCACCTTGACAATATTAAAAGATGAAATCCACCATATTACCCACTGTAGTCTTCTTTTCCAGGAAACCTGTTTCCAGTTCACATTCCATTCCTGGTTCCTGTACACTGCTTCCTCTCTGAGTTCGTCGGAAAACTTGGCTCAAAATCCCCTCTGTAAATCTCAGCGCTCCTCAGGAGCATCCGCAGCATCACAGGATTACTGAGAAAAAAAAGTTAGTCTGGTTGTAAATCGCACCACAACAAAGAAACAGCATTTTTTAGAGTTTTTAATGATTTGCTTTTAGCTGCAGACTCAGGAGATTCTGCCGTTTCAATCTTGGTTGATTTATCTGCTGCTTTTGACCCGATGGACTATGATGTTTTATTACCACATCCTGACCAGTCTGATGGTGTTATAGTAACAGTTCTTGATTGGTTTCACTACTGACTGTCTGGCAAAAGTCTTTCTGCCCAGTTGGGTCAGTTTTTCTCCTCTTAGGCCACTTTGAATTGTGGGGTACCATAAGATAAGATAAGATAAGATAAGATAAGATAAGATAGGCTTTATTGATCTCACAGTGGAGAAATTCACTTGTCGCAAGGCTCCTTCTTAGGACCCATACTTTTCTCATTGTATTTGTTTCCCTTGGTGTCAGTTCCACAAAATAGCAGACATAAAACAAATAAGGTATGTGAAGATCGCTGAAAGTCCATCCTGGATTCACCTCAGCCACTGTAAGTTACAGAGAGTGGTCTCAACGTCAGTGAAGAAATCAACTGATCCCTGTTCTTTAGGGTCCTGGGTAAAATTAACATCTCTGCTAATCTAGCAAAAAATGGAGTTCCCATGGAGATGGGGCTTCCTTTGCGTTGTGGCTGTTGCGTGTGTTATCTGTTTCAGTCCAGATCCGCTGAGTGAGAGAGGAAAGAGGTTCATCCACTCCGCTGCCATGAAGATTTGGCTGGGAAATCTCCCAGACCATCACCCAGACAACTTGTGGCAGATGTATGTGAAGATGTTGGCTGAAGAGAAGAACATGAGTAACTGCTGCGTATGCTCAGTGATGCCCAAATCCACCAGACAACCCACCCTGTATGCTAAGAGCATGCCGGCAGGAGACGGAACATGTTTCCTGAGGACTGTCCTCTTACCTGTGTTTGTTTCTGACCACACTATCATCTCAGCTCAGGCTGTGAAGGAAAATCGTCCTTCTAATGGGAGGAGAAGAGAGATCATCTCCAGCTCAGTTTTTCAGCCCCATGAGGTTCCAACGTTCCCTCTGAACATAAACACTGGAGCACAGCAACTAAAATAGGACTTTCACTTTTCCCGTGGTTTGGAGTTGGTAAATCTATGCTGATGATTGAGACACTGGACTACAGAATGAAGACCCTGGTGAACATGACGATGGACATTAATAAAGGACAAAACAAACAATTAAGTGAAATGGGTTTAATGGTACTACAAAACATAATGGTTTTGGACATGTTAACTACTAGCCAAGGTGGCGTATGTGTAATGATTGGAACATTCTGCTGTACATATATTTCTGACGCTAATGAAACTCATGTTACTGAAGCGATGTCTGCTTTAAAGAATCTGCAACAAGCAATGTGCGAGGATGCTGTTCCTCTAACTATGGAGTCTTCTCCTGGTTCTTTTCAGGATCCTAGTGACATCTTTTGCTGAAAGTAATGACACCCATTATTATTGTTCTTATTATTTTTTGTGTTTTTACTGCTTGTGTAATCCCCTGCCTAAAATCCATGATTGCTAAAACTATGGGAAATGTAATGTTACAATATCAAATGCTTTCACAAATCCCTCTTGAAGAAATACAACCCATAGTTTGAGTTTCCTTTGTTAAATGCCTAACAAAATGACTTTCTCATTGAAAATGCAGCATGAAAGAAATGAGTACTTGAAGTAGGTTAAGTTAAGCTTTAATTGTAAATAAAATGATTAACAGGAGGGATATGTTAGAGAAATGTGAAGGTAATCATTTTATTCTTATTAAGTTACAGGCATTTAGTCTGTTTAAAGAGCTGGCTTGCAGGAATGTTCTATTGTCTTAACCCAACACAGGAAGAACAAATGCTTTATCCAGCTGTGTATGTTAATCCTTCACCTCTTTGTATGCCAAACCCTGTCCCTTCTTTGAAATTGATAATAAAGGCAGAGAGAAAGAGGTGGCCTGGGGCAGATGAGCCAGACTGTCAGGGAGCAAGGTTGTCCGTTTGGCTGGTCTGCCCTCGTTCTGCAGAAGAGTCTAAACTTGTGTTTGTGTGGTTTTCTTTGTAGGTGTAATGATCAGAGGCAGGGGACCCAGAATTCAACCAAACCAGCAGAGGTTTGTTCAAAGGAAAGGCTCTTTAATAACAAAATCAAAAACAGGGAAAAATCCAAAAGTGACCGTCGAACCAAAAGACGGTATAAAAATAGACGGACGAGCAGGGCAGACAGGGCAGGAACAGGCAGGACTGAATGGCTCAGATTTCTAGAAAAATAGGGGGTCAAAAATCCAAAAGCAAACCAACAAACAGAAATTTGCAGGAGGAGACTCACCCATAAGTCAACAAGACAACCTGGCACTGATGTCTGGTCTCAGCAGTTTATATGGAGGTGGAATCAGGTGAAGCCGGTGAGAGGTGATTGCAGCAGGGGTGGAGTCAGGCAGGTGTGCAGAGTTAGTAATTAGACCAGACATCAGTGCTGAGGCTCAAAACAAGAACAGATCAAAAATTCAAACCTAAACTAAGAAGCTTCTGAAGACATAACTAAAACAGTAAACAAGAATCTAAACAAGAATCCAGACAAGACAGAACTCAAAAACAGCCAGATAATAAAAGACAGGAGAGAGAAGGAAAACTAAAACTAACATAAACCAGAACAGAACTCAGAATATTACAGTAGGATGATAAGGGGTTATTTATCATAACCCTATAAATGTATGTCTTTTCATTGTTTGGCAGATGATCTATGAACGTATCTCCAGTTGAGAGCTAGTGTGATCCAGTCGGTACAGAATATGGTGAATTGCTTAAATGACATTAAAACTTGGATGAATATTAACTTCTTACATTTAAATGAAAATAGGAGAGAGGGGATTGTTTTTGGGGGAAATTGGCTTTCTATTAGAAAGCAGCATGTTATTGCTCCTTTGAGTTTGTTGAATTGTATTGATATCACAAATCTTGCTGCATTTTTCACAACAGTTTTTTAAATATCACTTTTCAGCTAACTCCCAGTCGGTTGTGGCAGATGGCCATTTACACTCAGCCTAGTTCTGCTGGATGTTTCTTCCTGTTAGAGGGGAGTTTTCCTCTCCACTGTCACAACATCATGAGGGATTGCAGCACAGTCAATGACACAACGCAAGCGACTGTCGTCTATCGTTACATATTCACATAATTATCACTTAAAACCTAATAAAATCTTTGAAATGCATGGCTGTAAGGTGTAAAACATGGCAAGGTTAAGCGGGTTTGAATACTTTTTCGAGGCACTGTAAACTTTGAGCAAAGTATAATCAGTTTTCCAGTAAGGTTCGACACGCCCTTCACCAACGTGGGATGAACAAACGCGTTCACATAGAATCACACAGAAAAGATAAACAGATATATACTTTGCAGATCTGAAACTGAAAGTGGTTGAGGGGGGTGGAGCCAGATCAGGAGAGGCAGAAGGAGATCGTTGTGAAACAAAAAGTTTTCCAGTTCTTTCAGAGAAACGGGAGAGACAAAGGTGAGTCTTTGCATTCATTCATTTTTCTTTTTTTTAGTTTAGTAATACACGTTTAACGTTGACAGACTTCCACACTATACTTTTTAGGTGCATTTCACAGAGTAGTCAGACACCACAATCTAAGGTTAGTAGACAATCACTACTGTGTGTATCAATTCTTTGGCCACCCTTCATTTCAGTGGTCTTGAGAAATGGTTCTGCTTTTACCATACACTTCCAAGCCACATGCAGAGAAATTGCTTCCTTTGTTGCTTGTTAAGTCACAAATCATTAAGAAAGCCCCGAACATCATAGGAGGAACCCGGGTTGTTCCACAACAAAACAGACAACTGAACAAAAACTGGATTAAATGGACTCTTTGGGAATTTCGTCAACACAGAATACCATAGTCACAATTTTTTTCCCAATATCCTTAGATGACACTATGAGAAACATCAAAGAAAGCAAAAGTTTGCCAGCAGTCAGTGTTGGTTCTCAAAGAGCTATAGGCTAAAGACTTAAATGCAAATACAGATAAAACATACTGACACGCCTTGTGGCTTCGCTAATATATTAAGCTTTCCGTTTCAATTCCTGACGAACCACATTCATTGACACCTGAAAGAGAGAACCATGATGTAGCAACACCTTTGATGAGAATTTTGTCATAAACAGAGTGGAAACAGAGAATGCCTCATGAGGTTGTGAAAGCCACAGACTGTGATGTTTGACCTGATTTGAGATTAAGAAAACAGAAAACAGAAAGACTCGTTTTCACTATGACTTTTGCTGACTTTTAATGTTTGCTCCCTGACAGATGCATTGTCTTCGAGATGAGAGTGATCTCATCCCTCGACCTCGTGGGAGTTTACCAAAAGTTTGTGCTGCGTTGCTGGCTACCATAGCAACAGGGGTATTCCTGCTTATGTCCCCTGGTAGGCTGATTAACCTGTTAGCATTAGCAACACTAATTGTGACTCTTGGGCCTCTGCTACATGGACTCTGTCTGCTGGCTGAGGAGGTGCTGCACCATTTGAACACAAGGTTGGGCTGTTCTGGGGTTTGCACTCATTTTCAACTCTATATAGTGTTTTATTCCCTTTAAAAGCTTCAAATCTTTCTCCTATGGCCATCAGGGTCGTTATTTAGACACTTTAATATATAAAGGTATATCCTTTAAGTACTTCAAGCTATAGTTCACTGATTTGTAAAAAGGAGCAACAAGCGAAATTTCACCACTAGGTGCACTGTTGAGCGCTGTCTGTAGACCAAAACAAGATGTGTGGCAAGCCTCGCCTCTCTCTACCTTCAAAATTTAAGCACCAGACCACTTATCCGTTTCAATTTTACATTTTTTGTCAAAAAAGAGAATTTCCTGAATGCACAAAAGGATCACGGCGGGCTACTCACAAGCCCACCAGGCTACATTAAACAATGCTAACAGTATTAGCCAGACTACCAGCTACTTACCTCACGTAACAGTAACGCCTGGCCCCTTGCTTCGTCAAACTCCAATAATTACCCTCATGCCACAATTGTAGCTTTACATTCAATCAAATCTACACAGCAACACAAGTCTAACAAGACTGTAACACCAAAATAAAAAACACTTTTTACTTCCTGCAAACTTAAGCTGCTGGAAACAAGAGGTCAATGTCAATCCTCGTTTTGTCTCTTTCCTTATCTGACAACTTCTTTGCCAAAGACCGTTGTTTTTGTCTTCAGGTGAACACCGCCGTGGCATTTTAGGGAGGGACGAGCTAAGCCCTGAGTGGCAGCTGTTCACATGGACGTACATGTACGCACTACAGGCGGCCCCACTTGTAAACAAGAGACTGGAGAACCACACAGAGAGACGCTGTGTGACGTCATACCATAATTAATCGAAAAATATATTTTTAGTTCTTCACAAAACTATTAGTTCTATCTAAAAAAATTATGAAATGTTGCTTTTTGCTCCTTAAACATATTACAAAAAATCTTTGAGTTCAGAAAATACAATACCTAACAAAGTATTCATGTCCCTCGAACATTTGTTCCACATTACAACCACAGAGTTTGTGTTTAGTTCTAAGTTCATGTGAGCGAAAGAAAGATAAGTGAAACTTTATTTGTATAACACGTTTTAATACGTAGAGAACAGAGTGCTGTGCAAAACAAAACTAAAACATTAAACATCAGTACATGCAGATAGTTAAACTAAAGGTAATTTTAAAAGATGTGTTGATAGTTGCTTTAAAATAAATTAACACACCTCATTGGGAGAGACACATTTTTTTTCTTTATTGAGCTGGGGAACATTTTCAGACATCCTACTGTCTACACTGCCTAAGGCAGTGGTTCCTAAACTTTTCTTGGTGGGTCCCCGTGTGATTTAAAAAAATGTATTCGCGTCTCCATCCAATCTTGTCAACAATTGAAGAAAAGCCTACTGCACTAAAACATATAGCAATAAAATAAACTGCAGTCTTCTTTAAATCACAAAACTACCACTTTTAAAGTGTATTTGTTTTAAGTTGCTGTCTATTGTATTGTGTAATTGAATTCAACATTGCCATCAATATACATTTTTAAATAATCTCTTCCCCAGTGGTGGCACCCCACACTTTGGGAGCCACTGGCCTAAAGCTCAGGTGTTGTAAAAAGTTGGATGTCTAGACACTTTTTTTTTCTTTTTAACAAAGAAGCCATTTTTAGGCTGGATTGCAGTCACCCATGGGAGTGGCGCATGGGCCAGTTGTAAAGAACTGGCCTAAGGACTATCTTCAACCATAATAGCTGTATGATTAACCTGATGAGGCTTAAAAGAGATGTGTGCCTGAATATAAGCTGCATCACAATGATATGAGACATCCTTTAGAAGTATGTGCCAAAGAGGGAGCATGTAAACCAGAAATAACAAGAGTTCCAAAACCAAACCTTGATTTACACCCCAAAGAAGTGGATTTAAATAAGTGCAGCCACACGAAATTAACAATCTGCAAGATATGAAGATAAATACCGCAAGATCTTAATCAAGGTGGTCACCTGTATGTTATGACCTGTCTAGGAGTGGCCAGATCACAACATGAAGGACCCATCCTCGTCAGATCTCAAGCAGCTAACAACACAGTTTTAACATCTTATATTGACATTTATTTAAAAACTGTATTTTGCATGAGATGTTACAACAAAATGGAGTATGACTTCAGAATGAACTACAATGCCGAACTCAATAAACAAAAGGAGACCAGATTATTAACCCAAAAAATAAGTAAACTAAATGACATAAACTTACCTCCCTAAATAAAATAAACAGGAGGAAACTAAATCCAAAAATAAACGGCAGCTCACTCCTACAACTCCATATTGTGCTTTTACAAAGCTGCTTTAACCGTCCGTTTAACCAATTCGTAACCTCCGGTCCTGAGGAGCCAATCAGCGATGGGCACCTGCACACTCAAATTTGCATAATTAATGCACCTTACGACAGTAACCGTAACTCTTTGATGTATCAAAGAGTGTCTTTGATACATCACTTTGCACTAGAGTGTCATTTGAGAAGAGTTGGCATACATCAACACAAAGTAGTAATTATCAATTAGAATAGAAGGATCTATGTTTTTCAATAGAATCACATTTGACCACAATGAGTATGTCATTCTATTAACACTTTCACTTAAAGTCTACCTTTATGTTTAGTTTCTTAAAGTCTACCTTTATGTTTAGTTTCCCTATTCGGTTGAAAGATGGTCACAAATTTCCTTTACTTAGAGCTGATAATGTGTTAGTGAGAAAAGGCTGCTCTCTAATTACCTTCTTAAAATTGTGTTTTTGTCAGATATCAAGGCCGATCACTGCTCAGCCACGTTCTGCCAGCCTGTGGATTGGGGGTTAAGAGTCTGGTGGCAGCAGCAATGGCCGCTCTCCTGTTGTACCTGACCAGACACTCTTACCTCCACAAAGGCCAAAGCTGGGAGCTCATTGTTGTGGTTCCTGTGGTTTATACGCTGTTCATCAGCCTGGGAGTCCTGGTGAGATTCAGACTTCACACATTCACATAGGAGATTTTATGCTTTTACTTTATTATCAAAGAAAAGAAGATACATGAGACAAATAGGCTCATAAATACACTCCTAGTCACTCATTTTCAGGTTTTTCTAACTCTGACCCTTACTCTATTCAACAAACAGATTTTTTTTTGTTTTATTTCTGCTTTTTTGTCACAAAAACAGGGCAGCTTAGGTGCTCAAACGTCCTTTTTACTTTTAGAGTCAGGTGTCTCCTAAGCCAGGCATACCCAATGTGGGAGGTAGGACCCCCTTGGGGGTCACGAGGAACATCATGGGGCTCTCGGCATGATTTGATGCTCATATGCTAAAAAGATGTAGTATTTCTTTTTGTGAAACTGATACCAAAGTATAGTTTTACACAATGCACAACATTACTTATCCTTATTCAGGGGGAAGGCTGCATGCTTTTTGTAAGAGTTCTTAGAAAAATATTACTTTAATCTGGTAATTTTACAAATTAATTCCCCTAATGTTATGACTTTCGTCTCATAATTTACCAAAAAGTAAATAAATCCCACCCGTCAAAAGGGGTCACCAGTCTGTGGCACTGCTATCTTGGGAGTCGCAGGCTGAAAAGTGTGGAACCCCCATCCTAAGCTGAGGTGCTGTGCTTGTGTCTGGGTGTTCAGGGTCCGTCTGAGGTGGAGGTGTCATCCATCTGTGAGGAGAGGAAGATGAACGTGGCACACGGCCTGGCCTGGTCCTTCTACGTCGGTTACCTGCAGCTGGTGCTGCCAAGTCAGTAACAGAGCACGAACACACACACACACACACACACACACACACACACACACACACACAAACCACGGACTCACGCTGCCTCGCAGATGCATTCACACCCCTGGGACTTTTCCACATTTCTGCATGTTATGACCACAAACTTCAGCTTATTTTATTGGGATTTTACATCATAGACAAACAAAAAGCAGGGAATAGTAAATGGTTCACAATTTTCTAAATATTTTACAAATAAATATCTGGAAACTGTGGCCTGCACTTGTATACCGTCTGTTGAGTCGATATATTGTAGAAGCATATTTTACTGCTGTTAAAGCTGCACGTTTTTTGTAGCTCTGGCTGTATGTTAATGGGATCTTTAGCTCTATCCATTAACTCTGAGTAGCTTCCTTGTCCACGCTGAAGAAAAGCATCCCCACAGCATAATGCTGCCACCACCCTGTCTCAGAGAGGCTGGTGTTTAGTTTTAGTTTTTAGCTAAAACGGCAGATTTAGGGAGTACTTGGCTAACAGATCGACAGAGCTGTGGATCTGTACAGCTCCTCCAGAGTTACCATAGGCCTCTATCAGTTTATGTGGACGGCCATGCCTACATTTACGGTTGAGCCATACTTTTTCCATCTCCCGTGATGGATTGAGTAGTGCTCTGTGAGATTTTTAAAGGTTGGGCTGTTTTTTTTATAACCTAACCCTAACTTTATCCCTAACTCATCTGCTGTGTTCCTTGGTCTTCGAGAGCTGGTTTGTTCTCCAAAAAACCTCTTTGACCTTCACAGAAAAGCTGTTTTATTGACATTAAATCACAGACAGACTCCATTTATAAACAAAGGCCGTTGATTACATTGCATTTTACTTAGGGGTATCAGGCAAAGGGTGGCTGAATACCACACTTTGAGGGGTTTTATTTCCAATTCACAATTATTTGCTGCTTCTTGTTGGTCTATCAAATCAATTCCAAATAAAAAAACAATATTTGTTGTGGTTCAAGGGGTACGAATACTTTTACAAGGCATGGTGTTGATTGGCCTGATTCACATCAAATGTGTTACAATTTAAATGCCAGTGAGTATATAGAGATCTCATTTAGTTTGCATGGACCCGTCCAGGTTTGGGGAAGTCCATCGATTCATTTCGTGCCTCTCATCGTAACAGCTTCTGGGGTCAGGGCCCCCAGAAGCTCCTCATCCTCATTCCTCTCAACACCAACATCTCCCACAAGCTGGAGGACGAAGACAATTACATCCAGTTCTATGACAGCCTCCCAAACAGTCAGCTGGACAGGGCGGGAATCCAGGGCCGGGTCTACAAGCACAGTGTCTACCGGGTGCAGGACGAGAATGGCAAGGTGGGTGAATGGATTATAATGCAGCTCTAATCCTGAAACTGTTCAATTACTGGTCAGAACCTCAGCAAAGGGTTAGAGAAATGACCCCAGATCAGACATTCAAATAACAGTCACCTCCAGTTCAGAGCAGAGGCGTTGAGTCATTGTTCGGTAAAATAATCAGTCATCACCCTAAGATCTCTGCAGGGAAAACAGCAGCTTCTATTTGCTAGTGGACACTTTAACGTCATATTTGTAACGTGCACAGTGAAGTGAAATATTTACGGTCGTCAAACATCATAGATCTAGGAACAGAATGAATCTTTTACAGAGCACTGCTACGGGTTTGTAATGAAGGGACATCCTCTGACCTCTGTTGTCTCAACATCCATCCCAAACAATCGATGTCTCGATATAATCAGTATTATATACCACGCACATACACGCTGAAACCTTAGTCCGTTTTCTCTGGAAAACCCTGTACTCTCATACACTCAGGCACTCAACTGGCTTTCTGCTGGTTGTTTCTTTCTAAAAAGCATAACATTGTCGCCACCCTATGGTGGTGGCGTTATAATTCACTCATGAATAACACACAGCAGCGTAGCAGCGGCCTCTACCTGTAAAACTGAACAATAACACTTATCTGACAGGATCATAAACGTTCAAACAATCTTTCCAGGATGCCTGTTTCCTTCGAAGTGTCTGTGCGTGTGTGTGTGTGTGTGTGTGTGTGTGTCTTGAAGTAACATTTCAAAAAATGTACTGAAAGTTACTAACATTGTTGGGGGATGCGATTAAAACCCTTTTCTGTGTACATGCGTGCAACAAGGCCCATGACTGTGCCGTGGAGTACGCCACCCCCCTGCTGACACTCTACCGCATGTCCCAGGACAGACGGGCAGGGTTTGGGGAGTCTGAACGCAGACAGCAGGTTCTCCTCTTCTACAGGACCCTGCAGGACATCCTGGAGCAGTCGCAGGAGTGCCGCAACCGCTACAGACTCATCCTGCTCAAAGGTAGGAAAAATACCACATATGCATGTAGGTGAGCGATCCTTACAGGAGAACACGATGCTTTAAGGGGAATAATCAGAACCTGTGCGTTCTGAGATTCTGATTTTTATCAAACAGTGTGTGTGGGGGGGGGGGGGGGGGGGGGGGGGGTGGATGGTGTGTTAGTTTTCCTCCTCACATAATTTCCTGGGAGTCAGGGTTTCATTTTGAGTTTACCTGACCAGAGCGCCTGTACATGTGTCCCCTACATGGCTTGTTGCAAACTGCAAAGAAAATCTGCATTAGTCTCAACAAATCTGAAATTACACTCACCGGCCACTTTATTAGGTACACCTGTCCAACTGCTCGTTATCACTTAATTTCTAAGCAGCCAATCACATGGCGGCAACTCGGTGCATTTAGGCATGTAGACATGGTCAAGAGAATCTCCTGCAGTTCAAAAACGGGCATCAGTATGGGGAAGAAAGGTGATTTGAGTGACTTTGAACGTGGCATGATTGTTGGTGCCAGAAGGGCTGGTCTGAGTATTTCAGAAACTGCTAATCTACTGGGATTTTCACGCACAACCATCTCTAGGGTTTACAGAGAATGGTCCGAAAAAGAAAAAACATCCAGTGAGCGGCAGTTCTGTGGGCGGAAATGCCTTGTTGATGCCAGAGGTCAGAGGAGAATGGCCAGACTGGTTCGAGTTGATAGAAGGGCAACAGTGACTCAAATAACCACCCGTTACAGCCAAGGTGGGCAGAAGAGCATCTCTGAACGCACAGTACGTCGAACTTTGAGGCAGATGGGCTACAGCAGCAGAAGACTACATCGGGTGCCACTCCTTTCAGCTAAGAACAGGAAACTGAGGCTACAATTTGCACAAGCTCATCGAAATTGGACAATAGAAGATTGGAAAAACGTTGCCTGGTCTGATGAGTCTCGATTTCTGCTGCGACAGTCAGATGGTAGGGTCAGAATTTGGCGTCTACAACATGAAAGCATGGATCCATCCTGCCTTGTATCAACGGTTCAGGCTGGTGGTGGTGGTGTCATGGTGTGGGGAATATTTTCTTGGCACTCTTTGGGCCCCTTGGTACCAATTGAGCATCGTTGCAACGCCACAGCCTACCTGAGTATTGTTGCTGACCATGTCCATCCCTTTATGACCACAATGTACCCAACCCATGATGGCTACTTTCAGCAGGATAATGCGCCATGTCATAAAGCTGGAATCATCTCAGACTGGTTTCTTGAACATGACAATGAGTTCGCTGTACTCAAATGGCCTCCACAGTCACCAGATCTCAATCCAATAGAGCTTCTTTGGGATGTGGTGGAACGGGAGATTCGCATCATGGATGTGCAGCCGACAAATCTGCGGCAACTGTGTGATGCCATCATGTCAATATGGACCAAACTCCCTGAGGAATGCTTCCAGCACCTTGTTGAATCTATGCCACGAAGAATTGAGGCAGTTCTGAAGGCAAAAGGGGGTCCAACCCGTTACTAGCATGGGGTACCTAATAAAGTGGTCGGTGAGTGTATGTTTGAAGCTTAGATGGTCAATATTATTACTTTTTTAAAGATGCAAATAGGAAGAACATATTTCCTCACTGTGATAATATAAATTTGGGTTAATGTTCCTCTTCCTCCTCTAGATGAGCACCAGGACGACCCTCATTTCTTGTCCAAAACAATCCTGAAACACCTGGAGCAGCAGAACAAAGAGGAGTTCTGTGTCAACCCAGCAGCTCCGCAGCAAGAGACAAAAAATCCTGTGCAGATGGGAGACTGGCACAACCCGGAAGAAATAAGCCGAGAGCCCACGCTGATGATCAGCCTGGAGAGACCCCAGCCTTTGAGGGGACCCGTTGAGGACACCGACATCCACTACAGAGCAACATAAACTGCAGCCCGAGGAGAGAGGAACCCAGATCTGCGCACCATCCTTGGCATAATGCTCAAGTTCTGGAGTCAATGTTATGCAGATGGTTCAGAGACCTAAACATTAGGGCCTCCTGGTCCTACTGGTTACTTTGTTCTGATTGATTGAATGCCACAAACATCTTATTGACTTTTATAAAATTTAACCTTTAAGAAGCATTTTAGCTTGATATTTTTTTATTGTGGAGTGCCATAGCTTTTTTCTGAGTATACCGCCGTTGCGCCCCTGATTTTCCCTAACATAGACACAAACAGCCTGTAGTCGTGTTGTGTTGCAGAATAATTGGCGGCTCTGACACCCTATGAATATTTTAGACACCTACAAACTTGTATGATTACTCCTCTCTCCCTCCTCCATGTGTTACTGCAGGTGTGACACTAGGATCCAAACAATACTTGAAATCTCTCTGTCCACATGAATCATCACAGAGAGGTGGTGACTAAGTTTTCCCCCTACTTCTATTTGCTGAATTTTTCCCCCCATAAAATTACAAAAATACAAATACTCCATAACAAAAGAACAAACATCAGACGTCAGAGGACATCCTATGCACCACCGGTCAAAACAGATCGATCATACCACATGTTTTTGCTGAAATAATATATGATAGGTTGCCATGTTGAGTAAAACATTTACCATTTCTCCTTCAACAAATTCAACAATTTCAAACTGGATGCCTAAGATGTCTTTTTTCCTCAAGATTTTGGAGAGGGTTTAAAATATATTCTTCCAAAATGCTGAATTATGAGGACAACTTTAAAAACACATGTGCCAGGTAGGCTGGTCCCTGGGTGCATCTATCACTAGACGGAAGGAAACATCCTTGACTGTTTCAGTTTGGATAAATTTAATCTGTGTAGAACCTCGACCTGCAGAGGTTCAGGCCTCTAATACATACAGAAGGGGAAAAAATGTTTTCTTGGGCTTTAACCATTGATTGCCAGCTGTGTTCGCTCATAGGTCTTCCTGTCAGGTCTCTTTCAGATGGCCTGGATCAGGGATCACCAACCTTTTTGAAACTAAGAGCTACTTCATTGGTGCTGTGTCATACGAAGGGCTACAAGTACTGACCTTTAAACTAGAAGAGTCTGAGCTCACCTTAACTTTATGTAAAATAAACACGTTTTTTATGCCTTGTTATAGATATTGTCATTCTTTAATCTATAAAAATGCAAGTGTGAACAAACAGGGAGAGTAAGAGAATAAAGGTTTTAGATGCAGCTCACTGGTGGATTGTGCTGTTTTTAGAACAGGCTCGTGGGCACCACATGTGGTCCTCAGGGGATACTTGGTGCCCGCGTGCACCATGCTGGAGATCCCTGGACTAGGCATTGAGTTTGATGAGGCCTCAATATTCCTGAGTCATTCATCCAAAGATATTTAAATTGAGTTAGGACTGAATAAGGAACCTTGTTAAAACCGTTCTTATTCATACTTTTTGATCATTTCGATTTCAAGTATTGTTCCAAATTCCTTCAAAATTTCAAATATCACTGCAACAGACTCAACAGGGCTTTATATATACAGCAAAAGATCGTCTCCATCAAAAGACACTATGTTCTATTTTCCCTCCTCTTATCCCGACATATGCGTCCTTTGTTGCATGGTAAAGAGCCAGAGCTTCATTAGCTAGTGTAGGAAATAACAGTGAGAGGGCACAGGCCTGTCTAGATGAGCAGCTAAAGGGGAAATCATTTGAATGCACATTAGTTTGCACCAGAGCACGAGTTCGGGTAGCTAATAATTTTCTATATTCTGTGTCAAAGACGAACTTTGTCTGGGTTGAGACGAGGTGATTACTTGTTTGCAGCTTGTTCAATTACCCGGGTTTTTTTTACGTGTTTTTCAGATGTTATACATTTTCAATGACTAATTGTTGGAGTACTCATTTTATTAAAGAACCTGTGCATAAACATGGGGCTCATCTTTGACTCTGAAGTATAATGTTTCATGCTAAAGTTTTCAAAATTATTATTTATCTCCTTTAGGTCTCCGCAAATTTCTTGTTACCTTATTTGTTGTGCTAAAATCCTACCTGTTCTTTAGCTGCTCATAAAACCTGAGCTTTGCTCTGGTTAAAAGGTTTAACGGTTCAACTTCTTACAGTCTACATTGATTCAAGTTCTGTTTAGAAAGCAAGTTTTTTCCCACATAGAGTTACTGATGGGTTAGACCAATGTCATCTATTTCTTTTATTTCCTGCTCCAGTTGTGTTACCTTTTCTCTGTTTATTTTTCAGGCTTTACAGGGAAATTACTTGTCCTCTAACATGTGCTTTTAGCGCCTCCCAGAGGGAGGATCTAGTAATATTTGAAGCGTCGTATTGACAGAGTAAGAGTGTATTTGATTTTTATTTCTTCTTTTCCATCTTTACTAGCTAATATGTTAATATCAACCCTCCACTTCCTTGAAGTTTGATTATTTCCTAAAGCTAGACGTAGAGTTAGAGGATTAGGATCTGATAATATTAGGCTTTCATAATTGTAATGTTTCCCTGATTGTAGACGTTTACTGTCTATTGGGAAGTAATCAGTCCTAGTTAAAGTCTGGTGGACTGTTGAGTAATAAGAGTACTGCCACATGGTGAGGTACAGGGATCTTCATGGGTCTATAATTTTTTAAGTGTCTGTGAATTTCTGGACTCTTCTTCACATTTTAGACACAGTAGTAGCTGCTGTATGAGATGATCTACCAAGGACTGAATTCAGCACTAGTTTAAAATGTCTGCCCATTATCAAGATATGAGAGTCCATAAAAGTTAGATCATAGTAAATTTATGAATTGTTTGTCATCAATGTTGGGAGTGTATATACCTTCACATGTAGAGTTTAGCAGTGGCTATAATGTATCAGCCTTCGGAGTCCAGTAATATAATAAAAAACGGTAATGTTTTTTTAATTAAAATTAGACTTGGCAGAGTTTTACGACAGATCCCCCTCCAGACGTAACCGGGTTTCAAACCCGGATCCCCCATATCAAAGATGCGAACTTACCTCGTCACCTCAGTTGTAAAATTTTATTGTATCAAAATTGACAGGCAAATGGAAGTGGCAGCCTAAAGATGAGCTATTATTAAAAATAAAATGATTGCCTGATAGAATAAAAGGTGAATACTTCCATCAAGGACTTCCTTGTCCACGAATTTGCAAAACAGGGAGGTGACTCTTAAATTGTATTTTTTTTCTAAAGGTAGGCTTACTTGCCTCAATTTCCTACTACCTTGTTAGCCAAAGCGGTGCTAACCAGGTGGATGTGGCCTGTAAAGTTTTTGCATTGTATTTCTGACTTACCTCCATAGCCTACAATGGCCTGAGTTGTTATGAATAAAAATGGCTGATTAAAAAATAAAAACATGTTTGTTGACCCAGGAAATCTTTAATTCTTGAAATGTTGCAGTGCTACATAACCCTGCTTCTCACTCCATCCTAAATAAGTCACAATCCAAGTCTGATTGGGACTTATTTAGGAGTATATTCATGTATATTCATGAACAAAACCATTGTTTTCAAATCTATCATTAATTCTGTGTTTTAAGCTCTATGTGTGTAGGACTAGAAATCACAGTTAAACTAGCCAACACAGATGCTAATTCTGCCATCTGCATTCAGAAAATACAAGGTAAACCGGAACATTTTATTTGAACAAGAGGTAAACACCTCCACAGCTTGTTTAAACCCGGGACCTTGTGACAGCACTAACAACATGTTGTCTCATCCTGGTTTGGAAATTAGGTCAGCTAATATGTAATTAACTTCAAGGAGCTAGTCAGGATTTTTGAGGCACTAATAAAACTTTAAAAAAGGAATTAATGTCTTCTCTTCTCTCTTGGTGTCTTCAATCAGCTGATACAGTTTAAAGCTGCGTCTGAAAAGGTCTAAAGGGTAAGGACTCTTAGCCAAAGTGGAAGTGTGTTGGCGGTCACCGTAATAATTGCTGTAGTAAGGAAGGAGGTAGAAAAGGGAGCCTGTATGCTTCCTATCATAGTTCCTTCAGCATAGAGCGCTCGTGTTGTCTCTACCCGGCGCTAAGGAGCTATAAGGAATCCCACAATTCTTTGTGTGACATGACGTAAAAGCACAACCCACCTCAAGGAAATTAACAAAAACACCTGGAGTGACATTAGCGCCATTATGGGTGGAGGGAAGCGCCAATAGGCCAGTCGATAACTCTAGTACTATTTCCAGTGACATTATTGCTTCACCTGTGCTGTGTGTGACACATGCAAATTTACGCACCTTCATATGTTTTGGTTTGTGTGATAGAGAGCTTCAGCCAATCGCTACATTTGTCTAACTTGCGTGTAGTTAATTTTCGGAAGGCCGTAGGTTTAGAATTGACTCTCATCATCCCCACTGGATTTTGCCTGGGAGTTAAAGGTTGTCCAAAATCAGCACAGCAGTCCGAAGCTCCTTCCCTACACACCATTGGGTTATTACTGTTGACCTTATGAAAGGTCAAGGAACCAGTTTATACCTAACCCAAAACCTAATTGACACCTTAGTCCTAAACCTAACCCCTAGCTGACAAAAATTGAGGACCAAAAAAAAAAAGGTCCTCACTTTACATCAATGTCCTCACCTTGTCGGTAAAGTGAAAAATGTGTTTTCACCCAGCTGCAAGTACACACACACACACACACACACTAGCCTCCTAACCCTATGATCGAGTCAAGACCCAATCACCTCATCCTAAATATTCCACTTTGCAACCTAATTTTGGGAGATTATCCGTAGTTTATGTTTCTCCCATTGAAATAAAATCATGGGTTCTTAGGAAACTGTGACATACAAATCATAAAAATGTAAATAAATAACAAATAAATGTTACATCTATGTTATATCTAGGTCTTAATTACCAAAAAGGAGGTCACCAGGATTCAAACACAGACAATACATGCACACTTGGTGAGGCCACACAAACAAAGCAGGCCGTCACAAGACAACTTGGCAGAGCGCCTTGGCACTACCTCTCACATGGACGGATACAGACACACGCCTCCCGACCGGAGCGGTGCGGCTGAAACTGCTCCGTCAGGTTGCATCAGACATGTTTACAGCCTGGATTTCCTCTCAGAAAAGAAGGCAGGGACTGAGAAGAAGAACGACGTGATCTCGGCCACGATGTTATCTGTTCTGCACGTCCTGGAGACGGCACGTTCAGGCTCCTCATGAGGCACGCAGACGGGGAGGGAGCGTGGAAACCTCCAGCTGATGCTAAATAGTTCTCTATTCATGTAGGCAATTTGAACTAAATCAGAAATTAAATTTTGCTATTTAATATCTTTATCTCAATGAGTTTAACATTGACAATGAATTACTTACTGCTGTGGTTTTTTCTACTGGTACTGACCTCTGAACTAGTAGTCAGCACTCACCAATAAACATATTTGCAGTGCTTTTTTTTCTTTTAGAGATAGTCATTTTAAAAATCTATATAAAAAGTAGAGCAATGGACTAAAATAGCATTTTAGTTGCAGCTCATTGTTTTTTTTTTTTCTAGTTTTAGAACAAGCTTGAGGGCACCACATGTGGCACCATGTTTGTGACCCCTGTTCTATAGGATTTAGCTCTAGGGACTGAGCAGGGCATGTGTTTTAGATCATCCGCCTTCTGGAAGACCTAATGTCAACCTGTTTTTACATTTCTGGCATGTGTGTTACACATATTATAAATGCCACTGTTACAAATTGTGAATGGAAAACTGATTTACACACACAGACACGCACACCCTTGTTTTAAATACAAAGTGAGGACCGTACCTTGACTTCCATTGACCTAAATTCATTTTCAATCCTTTCTATCGCCTAACCATAACCCCACCCTAAACCTAATTGACACCTTAGTCCCTAGCCCAGAAAAAGCGAGGATAAAAAAAGGGGTCCTCACTTTAAATTGAAGTCCTCGCTTTGGTGGTGTAATACGAAAAATATGTTCTTACTTAGCTGCCAGTACCAGTGCATACGTACAGGAATGAACATCATAGCACATCCATAGCTTGACCTGGTCATGGCGACGACATGACTCTGTGTGCTTCAATCACATTATTTCTCCATCAGATAAGCATTTATTTTTTTTCAAACAACACCAAGCACTCGTGGCTGCAGGCATGTGAGCTTCAGATGAGGTGACATGAGTGGACGACTAGTGCAGACAGGGCAGACCTGTTCACCACCAACATGAGCAGCTGACACAGCAACACTGCTGGATGGTTGCAATGAGGTCAGTGGGCCACAGTTTACACTCATCAGGTTAATAAAACCAGAACCCTATCAGCTGCAAGCAGTGGAAAAATTCATGAAATCATATGAGCTTTTTGTCTTTTATCGTTAAAGTAGCCATTTTAAAAGTGTACCTACAGCTAAAATTTGGGACAGATGATGGGGGGAAAACAGGCGGTTTTCACTTGCCATGGAACAAGTGAAAAGGGGTCAACCAATTAATTAATGATTCTACACGTAAAATGTCCTATTTAAAAGTGGGAGAAGGGGGTCGAACTGTGAAACATCAGCAACATTGAGCGCAATTTAAAAGACTCTTCAGTCGAAACAAACAAAGATTTAAGGAAATCCAGGAATCCAGCAAATACGTCCAGAGACGAGCTTCAGAGAAAGGTTTCATCCACATTAAAATCTGTTATTCAAAGGATGTAACATCTAAATAGCACAGCATGTAAAGAGGCACAAAATAATTACAAGCAATATTCATCACGATAATATGACATAAATCCTGGTTGCTTCCATGCTAAAGAGGAGAGGGAGCCTTGGAGATGGTCAGGTTCTGCAGAGGCCCTTCAGTTTTATTCAGCCGGGTAGAACCAGGCCAAACATGATGGGTTAGACCAATCATTTCTCATTTCTTGCTGTTGTTTCGAAATGACGGAATCTGATTTTCTTTTGTATTTCTGTTTTGTAGTATTTGGACCTAAGAAAATAAAGAAACAGGAAAAAACTATTTACATCCCCTATAAGTGACTGACGTAATGCCCTCTTCACAGCATAAATATGATCAATATTACTTGTTTTGTCTGTCTTTTTACTTAGTTTGTTCATTTTTAACAGGGCTTCATGTTCATACTGCCCTTTTTGGGGTTCTAGTGGCTCCCCTAAGTTCCTCCTAATAATTGTTGACCATGTCCATCCCTCTATGACCACACTGATTCCGTCTTCTGATGGCTACTTCTAGCAGGACAAAACACCATATCACAAAGCTCAGGTCATCTGAAACCTTTTTTTTTTTTTTATTAAAATGAGTTCACAGTTCTTCAATGAGCTCCACAGTCACCAGAGACCAATCCAATACAGCATTTCTGGGATGCGGAGGAACAGGAGAACCTCAGGAAGCAAATCTGCAGCAACTGTGTCATTCTTTCATCTGAGTCATGAAGCCATAAGGAGTTATGACAGACCTGGAGGCCAAAGTCGATCCAACCTAGCACTAGCAAGGTGTACTTAATCAAGGGACTGGTAAGTGTATTTTGGAAAGTAAAGAAAATTTAGTAGCCCACTTCAGCCAGTGACAGGATGGTCCCGTATAACACAAAGCCAGTCAGAAGACGTAATATGGACGTTTTGAGGCGGCCCAGTGAAACTCCTGACTTGAATTTGGTAGAGAACGTGTGGAGGGTGATGACAGGGAGCACTTCCAGAATCTCACTCAGCTCATAGTGCTGCCCTCCGCCTGTCAGTGGCTCTCCAGCTTCCTGACTGACTGGCAGCAGCGGGTGGGGGTGGGGAGCAAATTCTCCTGCACAAGAACCATCAGCACAGGCGTCCCCAGGGATGTGTTCTCTCCCCACGCCTCTTCTCCCTGTACTGCACCTCCGTGGATCTGTCTGGGAAATTCCCGAGGTTGGCAGCTGACTCCGCTGTTATTGGCCCGATCCAGGTCAATGACGACTCTGCATACAGACAGTGAGTGGATGGGCTGTTCCACTGGCACAGTCAAAACCCCCTGGAGCTTAACCCACTCAGGCCAGTGGAGAGCTCCCCCCACACGACTCCCCTCACCACCCGCCACAACACCGCGTCTGCTCTGGATCACTTCGGGTTGCCAGGAAGCACACTTTCTCAGCACAAGAGTTGGTCCTCATACATAGACACTGTTGGAAGTAGGTCCAACAGAGACTGTCCTTCCTGCAGCAACTCCAGCATTACAATCTTCCACATGAGCTGCTGGTCATCATCTACACATTATTCAGCCTGTGCTGTGTCCACCCATCACTCAGCGGTTTGGCTCGTCCACAAAACACGTCAGGTCCTGACTGCAACAAACAACTAAGTCTGCGAAGAGGACCTTGTAAATAATAAGTCTTGATTCTTAAAAAACAAGAATGAAAAAACATTATATTTAAAAACACTTAAAAGAAACACAAAAAACAATTTAAAACCAAAACAAAGTTTTGCTAGTGCTAAAAGCCAAAGAAATAGTACGTTTTAAAGGTGAACAGTGAAGTAGCCTCTGCTATGTGCAGGGCAGGTTATTCCATAACTGAGGGGCAACAATAGAAAAGACCCTGCTCCCTCTGAGCTTCCTCTGAGACATCGGTACCTCCAGGAGACGCAGTTCAGCTGACCTGAGGGACCGAGAGGGCGAGTAGGGATGAGGAAGCTCAGAGAGGTACGGTGGGGCAAGGTCATTTAAACACTTATATTTTAAAATTAACTCTAAAAAGCACTGGGAACCAATGGAGGGATGCCAGAATGTAAAATGCTCTGTTTTTGGAGTACATGGCTCCATCTAAATACCTCTATTGAGTAGGGACTGTGCTGTAGGCCCGGATGTGACTTGCGTCATTAATGCGCGGGTCCGTCACTTAATGACATCGGACTTAACGGATGTCTAAAGGTGACACAGCAGTCCAAAGCTCCTTCCCTTACCCACAATAAGAGTTTTTACCGTTGACCTCATGAGGGTCAAGGAACAGAAGATAAGAGCTATAATTAGACGCATTTGGATGGAGCCCCTGTTAAAGGATGCATGGCGAAGTTTTGAACCAGCTGGAGATGAGAGAGCAAAAACTGTTTTACTCGAACATAGAGTCCATTACAGTAATCCAGGCGAGATGACATAAAAGCATGGATTACTGTTTGAAGGAGTTGACTTGACATAAAGGATGTCAATTTGCCAGCTGCCTTAAGTGATAAAAACATGAACTAACACCTGCTCTGATACAGGCATGAAGTTTAATAATAAATAAAGAAAAATCAGGCAGGAAAAGCGGGAGCACTTAAGGCACGGAGGGGCTCAGGGTGGCAGGAGGCGTAAAGCTGAAGGAACCAGCAGGGAATAAAAAGAAACGTAGAGAATATATTTACTGAAGAGGCAGGAGAAGAGCTGATCAAGGTGGATGAGGAAACAACTGAAACTAAAGAGAAACCATGAGCTGAGGTGAGGAGTGAAACGAACAGGAACAGAAAGGAAACAGAAGGGCTTTTATTTTTAACAGGGAACATAACAAAATATACATAGAAGGAACTAAGAACAGAATCCACTGACTAATCCACAAAGAACTCAAATATAAACCAACAGCCAAGGATAAACAGCATAAGGGAATAACTACAGAAAGCACGATCTAGAAAACGTAAGGGCTAGTGGGAATACCTGCAAATAAAAGAAAATCAAAACACAAACACCTGGAGATGGTGAGCGGTAAAAAATAACTTTAGACATTGATTATTTTGAGAGATGCCTCGCCCATTTGCTGTCGGAAACAAACTGCTTTTGTTTGAATTAAAATAGTAGGAATAATTATGGCCTTTATGTTTAAAAGCTACCCCTTCCTCTATATGATTCTTACTCAAAGTATTAAAAACTGATCATGGGAGGGTTCTGGATCCACAGGCGACAAGAGTCCTGAGCTGGACCTTCTGGGTTGACATCAGCCCTCGGTACCAGCGGTCAGATCCATTTCGTCCACATCCAGCTTGTAATACAGTATGTAAACGAGTCTGTGTGCTAAACTGTCCTGAATATGGGCCAGACATGTCTGAAAACATCTGACCCTCATGAAGTATCAGTTTGGGAAAGGAAGTGCAGCAGTAAGGATGTTGGCTGGCTCCGCTACATTTCATGTTCCGTCTTTCATTCGGACCTGATAAAGCAGGATTATTTTTCAATATCTAGCAAATATTTTCTGAGTTTTGCTGAGTGTGTTGCATATATTGTGCTGAGTAGTGGCACCGGTGGCGTGATCAACCCTCTGTAATTTCCCTGCAGTTCCTCTGAAAGACACTTCCTCATTGGTGCTACGTCTTCCTCTACGACTGCAGCGGGTCTGAACGTGATTGGCCGCCTGCCGTGGAGTCACAGCCGGGACATTCCCAGGAAGGGTGACTCAGGTGAACGAAGATAACCTGAGAAAGAAGTCCACGCCTGCTCAGTGTCGTTTGCCATGTCACGCCACTACTGTGGACGTTGGGCTGTTTCCTGCTGTTTGCTGCGTCTTCATTGTGTTAATTATATATCTGTGTTTCAAATGAGAGCAAACCTGTTCTCTGATAATCCAGTTATGCTGTTAGGACTGCTGTTTCACCCTGAAATTGTGTTGTCACCTAGCCAATGGTACAGGTTTATTAAAATAAAATAAAAAAATACAACAATAAAAAAAAAATAAAAAAAACATGGAATAGAAACAATACATCTGGAGCACATTTAGCAAGCTCACCAGAATCTAAACCATTAGCAATATAATATGTGCTATTTAAAAACTGACTAAGATGCTGTGGATGACTCCTCGCTCATCGCTCTGGTGATGAGTTTATAGATCTTGAGCAACAGACAGTGGAAAAAAATGGTTCTCTGTTTTTTTTTTTTATGAACACTTCCAGGTATCCACCAGGTGTGTGAGTGAAGGTCTAGGAAGGTATGTGTCAGACTGAGTCAGGAACCTGGATGTGAGCAGGAGCGCAGTTCACTTCTTCCAGTCTAGACTCAAACAGAAGATAAGACTCAGCGCCCCGAGGCGATCACGTCAATTCTCTGAAAGTAGCTGAGCTTACTGCGAAGAAGCGTTGACGAGCCACTCAAGATTTTCTGAGTTAAAAGAGAACAGTTCGAAGGAACCGCTTGTGATGTACGGTGTGTTGTAAAAGGATTTATACCACTTATTTTACTCTAAATATCATTCCCTTTCAAACTGATAACAATGCTTAAAACTTGAGTCCTCTAAATACATTTCAGTTTAACAATGTCCCCCCAAAAATGTTAAAACCCCACCATCATCTTGTTGTGGGGATGCTTCAGGGTAACCTAGCAAGACAAACCTGCTAGAGGCAGACTGAGGGGGGAAGTGTTAGGACAGCAACCCCAGACACACAACTAGAGCTACAACGAAAGGGCTTAGATCATCGAGTCATGTTTGATTTTAGCCTAGTCAGAGTTCAGATATAAAATCTGTGATAAGACTTTAAAACAAGATGTGTGATAAGCCACGCCTCTGCCAACCGGCCCCTTCTTTCCCTTCTCACGTGTCGCTTTCAATGCGCATATTTGGACAGAAACACAGCAAAACAGCCTCACCTTTCAGAGGAACATGTCCTGTGAAATAGTAACTCATAACTTTATAATGCTGTTAGCAACAGAATATTTTGATCTGCTGAGAGGAGCTAAGCCCTGTACTGCCGGCCTGGCTATGTAAACAAGAGACTGGAGAACGACACAGAGAGCCGTGGTGTGACATAATACCATAGTCCATCTGAAATGTTACCTTTTTTCACATCAATTTCTAAAATAAAGAAAGTTTGCTTATTGCTCCTTTAAAGCTGCAGTACATAGACACTCTCCGCCCAACCCTATTGAACTTGAGCTATTTGTAAAGACAAAAGGCCACAACATACCCCAAAAAGCTTGCAGTTGTAATTTCAGAATCGTGTTTACAAAAAAATAGATAATTATATATATATATATATATATATATATATATATATATATATATATATATATATATATATATATATATATATATATATATATATATATATATAATATGTATCAAGCAACGTTTCATTTTCCTACCACTTCCCCATTATACACTAGTCTGTGTTGGTCTATTACGTAAAGTTCCCCAGAATACACTGAGGTTTGTGGTTATAATGTGACAAGTAAAGTGGAATGGGCCTATTATTGGGGCCGTTATGAATGAAACTGATTGTTCCCAGGGAAAGCTACAATATTGCTGGAAAAGGTGTTTTGTTTCTTTGACAGCACAGCTGTCTAAACTTTTGTTCCCAGAATCACAGTTACATCAGTGCGTACGTATAAAAGCAGAGCCGTCTGAACTCTGACGTCTTAAAGGAATTGAGACAACCGTCGGGAGTTACAGTAGCGGCCTTATTAACCGTAGCTGTAGTAATTGGTCAGCAGCAGAAGGGGAAGTTTAACCCTGAATCACTGCGGTTATCAGCTTCTCTTTTAACACCTAATCTCCTGCACAGCGACAAATTTCAGTTCAGACCTAAACACATGGTCTCTGAGTCACTGGCTGGTAGATTTCCAACACAGCGACTATGATTGTCATGCAGGTTTCTCTGTAGGGAAAGGTGCTTCAGGAGGCCTATAGTTGTATACCATTACACATACAAATGCACCACAACTATTTTCTAAAAGAGAAAGTGTTATTTGTTAGACTCAAACTATTTAAAAATTTTCAACGTAATATTTTTGGTCCACTTTATTTTATAGTTCTGCAAAATGGGAAAATTACACACTTTTTAGCCAAAGCAGAAATATCTCAGATCTAATGTTAAATCTGTTTTTAAGTAAAGTTGTAAATTATCGTTTGTAATTTGGCAACCTTATTCTCTCTTTTAACATTTTTTCTAATGTGAGTTATGTGGATAAAAAAAACAAAGCAAACAAAACAAAAACTAAAAAAGAACAATGATGCCTTAGAGAACATACCAGGTACAGAATGTAAAGACGTAAACACATAAGGGCATTGCGCAAGAGTCATACAATGCAGTACAGAGTAAACACAGGGTTAGAGTATACAAATAGTACACAAATAGTACAAATTAAGACAAATTTTAAGCCAGATGACATTCATTGAGTTGCAATGTTGTTTTATTTACTTATTGATTGATTGTATCATTTAGTTGTATTCTTTTGTGTGGGATTTGGTTGATTTAGGATTTTCTTTTCTTTTTTTGTCTTTGCTTTAGGTTGATAATATTATGGTATTACTAGTTCTTAAACAGTGTACTTCTTTCTTTCTAGCTTGACCATTCCATCTATTCTGTATCGAATTAGCCAAATACTATAAGGAGTTTGACATTTAAATCCAGTTTACAGACTAATTTTCTTCACAAATAAACAAAAAGTGTCATTCAATATAATCGCCTGGTTTATTTTCTTTGATAGGAAGTTCTAAAGAATTTGTGGTGCTGATGCAGATGTACTTCACAATACACTACTGCCGGTAAAGTAATAGTGAATTTCACGGTATTTCAGTATTCAGGGTGATGTAACGCTGCCTGTCGGTTGCTTCTCCTTGCCTGGTTTTAAAGGCTCACGCAACCAACCTGCGGATTGCAGGCAAACAGCTGAGAGGAGGCACGTACCTTAACGAGGAAGCTTCTGGACTCCAGAAGCTAAGCCCCGCCTCTCAGAGCTGATGCAAGACGGAGCTCCTCCCCCTCCTCTATAAATGCCCTGCGTTCAGCTCAGACGTCGCCTTCATTCATTTTGCTACATGGAGAAAACACCTAGAACACAGCTGGAGGAGACGCCGGAGCTTCACAGACAGCAGTCAGGATGGTCTATATCGCCGCTTTGCCTTTTGGACACGGAGTGTCTGTCTTGACGGAGGAGGAAAGCGTGGTGGAGATGATAGGAAAGTACTTCTTCCAGCACAAAGCCCCGGGCCGCTTCCACAGTTCGGCCCGGCGGGGAAGCGTTGAGAGCTGCGATGAGAGAGACGGCGGCTGGCCTTGTAAGTCGCTTTAAACTGTCTAGTTTTGCTGTTAATGTTTCGAAAATGTACAAATTCAGGGAGACTTTTTACACTCTAAAATGTTCGCCGAGCTATTAAGGGTTACATCATATTTAAATATTGTTATGAGTAACTATTAAATGGAGCTATATAACTTGGCGGAAGACTTCTAGTTAAACCTGCAACTTCGTTGTCAAGGAGACGTTTAAAGAACCGAAATCACGTGACTCTGTGGCGACCTCTGACGTATCTCTTTCCTCCCACAGTCACAACCGTGGACGCTGGTGTGGAGGATGAGCAGCGGCTCCTTCATCAGGACCTGACCCGGCAGCTGGAGTCCTGTCTGACGGAAGCCAAGCAGTCGGTCCTCCGCTGCCAGGAGCTGCTGCTGCCCCGCAACATGATCACCCGGGTCGGACACCACATCCTGCGCTACGCCGCCGACGAGCCCTGCGGGCTCCGAGGCGCTTCCATCAGGCTCTACGTGGAGGGCAAAGACGGCGTGAAGTCTGTGGGGAGCATCGTGCCGGACCCGGCTGTCACCCCGACCTTTGAGCTCTCTGTGGTGTTCAAGGTGGACAAGGAGGACGGCTGGCACATCTTCTACTCCGCCAAGGCGCTGAAGCTGAGGCCGGAGTACCGGCTGGTGAAGAGGAAGCTGTACTCCTCCGCCAGTCCTGTGGTCCATGACTTCAGCTAGTGGAGGAGGGACTGTGGGTCACTTTCAGTCTGTTCTGACTGAAACATAGCACTGTGATTAAACTTTTTGATTAGCTCGGTTTATTAAATGTTCCTGTATTGATGTACCTTTTGAGCAGGTCCTCAAACGGATTTTGTTTGTCACTCATTTCCAGTTTTTTATTGTTTTGCACTACTGGCCGTGTCTGACACAGTTTACGTTTCAGTCCAGGACTGGGCTGGTCTCACTACTGAATGGTACTGTTTTTTTGTATTTTATTAAACTGCACAATAAACTATTTATATTTACTCTTGTGTGGACATTGAGTTTTGGCAGTCTCAGTGAAGGCTGTGATAGTTTAACCCCTGGGCCCTCATTAACCAGGACTTCACTCTCCCAAATGATTTCCTCCCAATTAAAATTTTTTTATTCTAAAAACTTAATTTTACTTCAACTACACCAAGCATGACTTGACATGCAAACTGTCGGTATCTGTAAATGTTATTCCTGAACCAGACTTGGTTAAATCTTTTAATGGTGTGGTCTTGCAGAACTGTTTTTGGTGGCCTTAGCTTTAGTAACAGCTCAGAGCGACTACATTAAGAGTTGGAGTGGACCTCCTCCCATGGAACAAGAACAGCCTGTAAATATGAAACTAGATGAGCCAGCTGTCATGTGAGGAAACTGAACCCTGTATGCTCTTTATGCATGGTGACAGATCAGACCGCAGCTTTATGCTTACCCTCATTCACCAGAAAACCAAACCTGCCAATGATGTCCATGTTAAAGGAAAACTCCACCTTGAGCAACTCACTCTGACCTCCATTTAAATCAAATCTTTTATTTAACAAATGTACACCAAAAACATGAATCATGTCTCAGCTACCCACAATCCTTCTCAGGTACAAAACTCAGCTTTGTACTCATCTAACACAACACCAGCATGTTCTAATGCCGTTTACAGAGCACCCACACACAGACGGACTTCCTAAATGAACAATACAGTTTAACAAACTTTAACTTTGCCCACCTTGTTAAACAGACAAAGCTGATTTAGCACATTGGTCCAATGCTCAGAGTACCCTTTAGGTTTGGATTTGCTTAAGTCAGTAAGAAGCCTCTCGGTTTATGAAATAGAAAAATGAAGGTAATCCTTCAGTTTGTAAAATGTCAAAGAAGGTCCCTTAGAGACTAACGGGTTGAATCTGAAGGGGAACTGTGATCAAAACGTCCTCTCTGAATAAAATCATGCTTTGGAAAAGGCTCTGTGGAAGTTCACAACCTAAAACATGCTCCTGTACGCGCCGGCCCACGGACCAGAGGCAATAAAACGAGGGAGGAGAAAATCCAAGGGTACAATGCTTCAACGTGACCCAAACTGATTCACTGGTGCTGTGTGCCATCGGTTTTCTTGTCGCTGCCTTCGTCGCCAGCTTGGAGTGCGCACATGTTGGTGCCGGACAGATATACCAAAAAATAATAAACCGCTGAGCGTGATCAGATCCAGCAGGCAGGAGTCATCCTGCCTTTTGATTATCGACCCCAAACAGACTGCTGCTGGTGAAAATGTCCTCGTTCCAAAGTTTTCATTCAGCTTCATCAAATGGGAATGACTACTCACTACCTTCACCGGTTAAAGTGACACTATGCGATGGTGTGTTCTGCCCTGGGGTCTAATCTCACGTTAGCCTAATAAACGGACAGAACCGGGCCAGAGAGACGTCGGCCATTTCCAGGAAGCGTCCTGAGCGACCAGCAGGTGACGAGCTCCACCGCTGCATGGTGGTGCTTAGAGGCGGAGTCTACTTCTTCATTTTCAGGTCAGCCTCCATGGCGCTACGGCGACCCCTGGTGCCTCCATCCTGCAGTGGGAGAGACAGGAAGGATTACTTCGTTAAGGCGGGGGGGAATCAGACGCCTCGCCATGTGATTGAGCTCCGCACAAAAACACAGCACGGTCCACCTCGCAGGGCGTAATCCCCACATGAAGGACAGGCCGGCAGAAAATAAGGATGGCTAAAACAAAAAAGGAAGATTGACGACAGAAAAAGACCAAATAAGGAGAAAGGACACTGGAGCATGCAGAGAGACATGGAGAAGCGCATGTAAAAGAAACTGAAGAACAGGAAACCAGCATGGACTCATTAACCGAAGGAGGGGCGTCTGTGTGATGTGAAAACAGCGTGGGCAAAAACAACCCAGGGTGGGTATGAGGGCGCTCCCAGATGATGGCTTGGTGTTTGGAGCGGCAACATCCTGACGGACTGCACGACTGTTTCCCACCAACCAAAACAAAGGACAAAGTCATGCTGAGAAAAGAAACAAAACAAAAAAAGAAAAAGGGGAAAGCTGACATGAGTCAGGCGGCATGTTCTCTAACATGTCCGCTTCAACAGAAGTAAAACAGAAAAGACATCAGGATGATCCGCTTAAACAGCGGTCAGGTCCCCTGAACGTTTTCACATTTAGTCAGCTGACCGCAGACAGCAGGGACAGCTATCAGGCTTTTATGTGACAGAGCAACTCTAAGTGGAGCGTATTTGTAAAGTGGAAAACAAAAAGACGAGGCTTCTAAATAAAAATCAAAAAAACTGTGACGGACATTATTAGGCCTCTTTTACTCTTGATACCCCTACATTCAGTCCAGCGCCACTGAGGCTACGCTCACACTGCAGCTACTGATGCTGAGTTGGCTTTTAATACTACTATTAAATGTGACCGTCGTCATTCTGCTGTCTGAACGGCTCAAGACTGCAAAGCGATGCGCAGATAACAGAAGGAGACGTCACAGAGCAGCGCGCTGTTTACGGAAGTAATGGTGAATGTAATTGTTTCTAGAAGTGTTCAATAAAGTTTCGTTTACAAAACCCTCAAAAAAAAACAAAAAAATGTGGATACCAGCCAGCGTCTCTCCTTGTCATTAGAAAGCTGTTGTGCAATGGGAGCCGACAATTTCAGGACCACATCAGAGCGAGATGAATTAAGGTAAGAAGAAAGCAGCACAGCTATTAATGGTCTTCTATGGAGCTCTAACAGCTACTACTGTGTGTGGACGTGCAGTGAGAGACTGGATAGTGACGTATAAATGTGACATGACCATTCAGACTAGGGCTGTGCATAAAAATCGATATTAAGATTAATATCGATATTTTTAAAAACGATTTAATATCGATATTCTGGCTTTCAATATCGATATACCTCCCAACCTCTAGGGGGCGTTATTACAGCGCAACCATTACAGTTCACAGCGAAGGAGAGCAAGTGAGACGAATTTGTGGAACGGCCGACAGGATTTTAGAAGCTCCTTTGTCCCTAAAATCAGATGTTTGGGCACATTTTTGGTTTCTGTGACACGTTAAATGCATTGAAGCAAATGCACTTTATTTTCCTGTTAATATGTCTGTGATCAATAAATAGAACATAAACATAATATTTGGCTGATTTTGGTGATTGAATCACTGAGCATTAATTCAAAGTAATAAATATCGATATTGGAATAAAATCAAGCTGAGCTATGTATCGAGAATCGTATCGTATCGGCTCATCCTAGATGATACCCAGCCCTAATTCAGACTGTGGACACTTTGAAAATAAATCCGAATTAGTACCATATATGGAAGTGGCACAGATCGTTTTTTGTGAAAATATCGGAGTTGGGCCGTTCACACTGCTGTGAAAAAGACGGATCTGGGTCGCGTTTCCCTGCAGTGTCACTTCAGAAGTCACTAAATTCCTAAACGGGGTCCAGCTGTGTGTAACTTAATGTCAACACAAATCCAGTTGTTCTATAAAGGCCTCAGAGGTCTGCTTAGGGAACATCAGAGAACCAACAGCTTCGTGAAGACCAGGGAACCCAGCAGACGGGTCAGGGAGGAAGACGTAGAGCAGTTTAAAGCAGGATAAGGGTCTAAAACATTATCTAAAGCTTTCAGCATCTCGTGCAGAACTGTCCTAAAAGCTCCACACCTCAGCTGAGCGAATAAGGTTTATTGGAAAAGTGGTGCTCTCTAAAAATCAAAGACAAAACCATTGAGGAAAAGAAGGACCCGTGTTTGGAGTTTGTTTCCGAGCCATTTGGGAACACAGCGGCCGGGTGGAAGAAGCTGATCAGCTCAGGAGACACCGCCTTCCTGTCCTTCAGTCTTTAGATGTGCAAACCTGCTGGAGACGCAACCCCAACAAATACAAACACTTCAGCTTTGAAAGTTAGTGAGGACGCTTGTTCCAGTGGAACTAAAGAAGTCTAGACAAGGACTTACTCAGCTTATTCCTTTGTTAATATGTTTTATTTTCCTATAAATATTTCCCTCTAATGCTTTTCTGTTCATGTGCAGCACTTTGAATCGTCTAGTTACTGAAAAGGTCTAGTTACTTTTAGTACTGCTTTATAAAACATGTACCATATTGTGTTGGTCTGTCACACAGAATCCCAATAAAAGCCAGAGGCAATAATAAACAGGCCTTTGACATTTCACCCTGACAGAACGTGAAACATTTCAGGCACTGTAAGTAGAAGGCCGGTTGATTTATTTATTATTATTTATCCGTTTGTGTGACTTTAATGTCAGTGAAGTAGAAAGGTGAGCGATACAGACAGAGTGAGTGGGACCTGGTTCTGGTGCGATCGGAGCAAAGAACCTGAATACTTACAAAGAGAGAGAGAAGGAAAGCAGGAGAGGCCATTGGGACACTGTCCTGTAGAAGGACAAACATCGGTGGGAAAAAGAGAAAGCAAAGACACACGGGCGTGAGAAAAGCACGTTTCATTTGGACTTCCGAGCCACACAACCCGCCGAGGAGGTGCCGCACCTCATCAGATGACAAACAGTAACACACATATCCACAGAACATCAGGAAGACATAAGAACAAACACTTCAACCCAAAACTTTAGATAAGACATTACGAGACAGAGCCACAGAACAGAGAGACGAGCCGGTGCATTCAGAGAGTCCCGCCGCGCCTCCCGTCAGAATATCTGCATTTGTTTCTTCAGAAAAAAACCTCCTCCCCGACTTCCAGCTTCAAGAAAACAGTAGCAGGGACCCTTCTGGCCTCGCACTACAGACACGCACATTTATCTCCAATTACAGAGCGTAGCATGCATGAAGGAAACCTGCAGACACACGCATGCAGACAGAAACACGGGTAGGTGAGCAGGGAGAGGCTGCAGCCAGACATGCAGGACACAGATCAGCTGGGAAGTCGGCAGCAATGGTTCCGGTGAGGCTCCTGGTAACAAGCGCAGCGAACAAGCACGTAGGACAGAATCAGCAGGTCGGACTTTGATGAACGTTTAGACGCAAACACAATGTGTCCCTGCCAAGCTTGCACTGTCTTCAAGGTCTGCATACAAGGGTGAACAGAGAGACCCACTCAGTGGCGCTTTTTGCTACGGGTGATCTGGCCCAGAGCCGGACGGCATGGCGGTGGCGTAACAATGCACACAAATAAAACAAAAAAAAAACAACAACAACGCCATGGTCAGCTACCCTGAAGGAGTTTTCCTTTGATAAAGCACCACAGTTGTTTTCTGATTGTTGAAATCTAATCCATCTGGACGCATTTGACCATCTTTAGCTCAGGATCTTCAATGTTTAGTTTGTCAAACTATTTGCAATTTTGGAAACCTTTATTTTGATTGTAAAAAAAACACAAAAAGCAAATTTTTAAATGCTTATTTAGGCTTTCAGGATCATCTTAGACTGTGAAAAGATGAAGTCAGGACTGGATGATTTTACAGCGACCAGAGACGCCATACCGGGGGGAGGGGGCAACATCCGTGCAAGAACCGCCACTGGGTGTACACTCAAAATACACAAACTTTGTGATGGTGATGGAAGAAATACAGATATATGCCATCAGAGATCAACTACATCCAATAAAACTGCCTTTAAAATTATTATTGCACAAACAGAATCAACATCAAGTCTGCTTTCACTGACACTGAGCTCAGTGGCTGCCATCTTGGCCAGTATTTGTCTCGTATGTCCAGGTTGGGTCACACGGACTTACCCGGAGACTGGTGAGATTTATTTAAACTGAATCTGTCTCGCAAGAGAAGAACGGAAAAAAAATGTTGTTGGTCCAAGAAAGCAACAAGGAATTATTTAGCCAGTAGTTGTTGCAAATAACAGGCATGTTCTACAAGCGCTTTAAATGGGTTTTTCTGATATTAAAAAGGAAAAACAAGATTCAAATACAATGTTATTGTATTTGAATGCATCAACCCAGAACTTTCCACCTGGTTCATCAGTGACTTATAGGCCAGGTGAAAACAGTAAATTATGCTACTTGTGGTCAAGTGTGAGATGTTCAGGGTATGTCGGTCTAAAGGAGACGTGAACACTGGAAAATTTGACCTTTGCTTGGAGCATTCGGACATTTTGACATGATGCTAATGCAACAAGTAACCAGAGTCTGCTCCCATACATGAGATTTCTGCTCATTTAACCCAACCGTCTTCACACACGGTAGATGATGCCCACCGTCCCTCCGTGTGGCTTCCAGAGAATACAGTGAGCACGTTTCAGGAGAGGGCAGCTGTTTGCCAACAGAACAGACAACAGCTACAAAGGTGGACTTCATGGAGCATGCAGATCCACTCCAACAGAAGGTTTTCAGCTACACTGACTAGTCGCTGGACAGAGCTGCCATCTAAACGAGGCTTTTACACTCGGAACCGCCATCTTCTCCGGCCCTCTGGCTAATCGACCCACCTTCTCAGCCGCCTCCCCTGGTTTCCGGTTCCCCTCCCTGCCGCGCAGGCTCTTGGCAGAGATGGCGCTCTCCGAGGTCTGCATGATGAGCTGGGTGGCCAGGAACTGCTGGACGTGCTCCAGGACGTCCCGCTGCATCTCCAGCGCCATGTGGTACACGTCGTGGTCCGAGGAGTTGTACATGATGGCGTTCTGGAACATCAGCATGATGTCTCGCTGGAACTCGGCTGTGGTCCGGATCACGCCGGACTCAATGTTCTTCTTTATGGCCGACAGGTCCATGGGTCTGCAGCGGGCGAGGAGCAGGGAAGCAGACGTGTTAAAAAAAAAAAAAGCTAGCAATAGCTGTCTGTTTATCTATCTGTAAAGAAACCCGATGAGCATAAACTAGGGATACACGATATATCAGCATCATTTATATATCGGCAGAAATTATATATTGGCATCATCTATATATCGGCATCATCGGCATCATCTATATATCGGCATCATTTATATATCGGCAGAACTTACATATTGGCATAATTTATATATCGGCATCATTATCGACATCATTTATATATCGGCAGAAATTATATATTGGCATCATCTATATATCGGCATCATTATCAGCATCAGTTATATATCAGCAGAAATTATATATCGGCATCATCTATATATCGGCATCATTTATATATCGGCATAATTATCAGCATCATCTATATACCGTCATCATTTATATATCGGCAGAACTTACATATTGGCATCATTTATATATCGGCATTATTATCAGCATCAGTTATATATCAGCAGAAATTATATATCGGCATCATTATCGACATCATTTATATATCGGCAGAAATTATATATTGACATCATCTATATATCGTCATCATCTATATATCGGCATTATTATCGACATTATTTATATATCAGCAGAAATTATATATCGGCAGAAATTATCGGCATCCTTTATATATCGGCAGAAATTATATATCGGCATCATCTATGTATCGGCATCATTTATATATCGGCAGCAATTTTTCAACATATTAAATGATATTAACAACCGATGTTTATTTCCATCCAGTTGCCCTTGGTGACAGTGTGTCAGGAGGGGGAGGGCGATGGTCCTGTGTTGTTTTTTTGTTTTGTATTTTTGGCCATGAGACCGTGACAGCAATGCATCGTACACAGGATTGTGTTTTTTTTTTAATGAAGCAGAGACAGTGTCACAGTGTGGTCGATTTTTTACGGTGTCCAAAGAAGATGTACAAACAGCAGCGTGTAAATCTAGACTATAACCCACATTCAAAGATTCAGTTAGCATTGCTTTCAGTAAATACTGGATGTCGGGCCAAATTTCCATATCGGTGCGTCGCTAGAAAACCAACCAATTTTCTTTTCCCCTCACAGTTATGCACAACTTATGTTGGTCTAGCAAACATCATACCAATAAAACGCATTGAAGGTCATGATAGTAACATGACACACTGTGAATAAGTTCAAGGGGTCCATATCATTCAGGAAACCATTTTATCTTTGTGCTGCAACAGCCTGCAGTCTGTGGATGTTACGATGTGTTTTCTGACCTGTGCACAATGCTGTGGTAACCGGGGGCGATATCATCTGACACGGGCTGCAGGAAGACACTGGCATACCTGCAACAGACATCATCTCTGCGTTAACACAGAACATGCTGTTTGAAAAGGGCATGTTTGAAATGTAATAAACAATATTCAACAATATTCAACATCACCTGTGATTGGCTGCAGCTCTCCACACCAACATGATGGCTTTCTTCCAGATCTTCTGCGCCTGGACTGCCTCTTGGTCCTCTCCGCATGTGGAGCTGGTGCACATGGAAGGCAGGAGAGACAGCAAGATTTAGGTTTTATGATAGAAAGGTGGATGTTGTTGCACTGTGAGGATGACCACCTACAGCTGGGAGGAAGAGGCTGGGCTGCTGGCCAGTGAATCGATGGTGTAGCGCTGGGAGGGGGGGCCGTAGCCGTCTTCGCTCTCGCTGGCGGCCCGCTCCACCTCGGACAGGTAGGGACCCTCGCCCTCTCCGCAGTCCTCCTTTAGCTCTATCCCTTCATCTGGGTCAGCCTCACTCCCTCCCTCCTCCTCCTTCACCTCCTAAGTGCAACGAAAAACACATGGAGTAAAAGTTTCCTCGTAAATGAAATAATGTCGGAACATGTTGAGGTATGTGGGCTACCTTGGACTCTTTCCCAGACACAGAGCTGTCTTCTGAGTCTGCAGAAGAAGAAAAATAAGGGTTAGAGAACGACCCTCAGTGTTTTTTCTGCGTCTGCATGTGCAGGTTTGGTACTCACCGAGGCAGGGGGGGTTGGCGTCTGGCTGGCTCCATTCCTCACCTTCACTCTTCACTATAGCCTCAGCAGCCTCTTTCACTGCGGCGCCCTCCTCTGTGACATCACCGGCTGCCGCGCCGTCGTCGGAGGCGGCGAAAGAGGCGACGTCACTTGCCGTCACCTCTGTTCCCTCGCCGTTTCCGCTGAACTGCTCCTCTTTTTTAACCTCAGGCTGATTCTGTGTCTCCAGGCTGCTGGAGGACGGGGTCAGCAAAGCGGAAACGTCCTGACTTTCCTGAAGGGAGCCGACGTGCTGGACTGTGGGTTCTGGCGGCTTCAGCTCCTGGGTCTCCCACGGCCCGGGGAGCGTGTGGCCTTCTGCCACTGCTTCCTCACAGAGAGACAGAGCCTCCTCCACAGCAGCGGCATCCAACGCCTCAACCGAGTCATCCACCTGGAGTAGTGCACAGAGAAGCACTTAGAACGGATAAACAGTGTTCAACATTTTGTAAAAAATAAAGGGTGGCAAACATTTGTGCTAGAGCCCCATCACTCTGACAGACCTAAATAAAATGCAGTATAAGCAGTTGCCTCCATAATAGAGTTTATCTGTGTATAATTTAATCTCAACGTAACTCCAGCTTTTCAGTGAAGACCTCAGACGTTTGTTAGAAAACGAACAGCAGACAGGTCAGGAAGGGTTAAATTATACAAACAACTACAGAACTACACACACGGCCTTCCTCCGAAGCCGACAGCCTAAGAAGGGAAGCATTTGTTATAGAGTGGACAGAAGAAAGGCTTGATGGTGGCAGCCTCAGTCTGTGGGAAACTAAGGTAGGTACAAGGTAATCCAGGAAGAAATCCTGTAAGAGGCTACAAAAGCCTCGACACGGGGGCTAGGACCCTAGACATCAGCCAGAGCTACAAGGGAAATGTTGATTCATTTGTTAGAATGGCCTAGTCAAAATCACAATCTCCAAGAGTAAGTCGTAGGGCTTAAAAATGGAGGTCTGAGCATTTCAAGTGATTTTGCATGTTATCTAAGCCATTACAAGGCCTTTGTTTGGCAATGGTATAAAGCTTGTTACTCCACATTACTCCAGACCTTTTGAATTGAGAAAGCTTCCTGGAGAGGAAGTGAAACGTCTTCTACTACGGAAAACAAGTCCAGTTGCCTTGTTTTTTACTTTTTCTTGGAATGACCATGACCTGGATGACTGAGAATCTTCACCAGCAAACAGAAAGGGCAAAATGGCAGTCTCTATATGTACAAAGCAGCTAAACTACAGGCATGGAAAACTATTCAACTGCAGTTTATTTCATAGTGTTCTTTTTTCTTTGAGACACTTAGGTGCTTGAGTGCTAACAGGCCTTTGTTGAACAGCTGTTGAGGCTTATGCTATCAATTTGTTTTGTAAAGTGAAGTGTCACTGTACCCTTATTTTGTTTTATCTGTTTTCCCTTCTTCTCTCCCTAAAGCCGGGCGTACACTGTACGAGGTAACGAGGGGCGATTCGTCTTTCACAACCACCTCCCGATGACAAATCGGACGATCGGATAAAAATCAAACGTGTTTGAAATTCAGTCGGCCCACGTGAGTGCCTCCTGCGGTTAAAGCGGAGTTACGAGCCGATTTCCCCCGACCTTGCGCAAACAGGGAAATTCAGCTCCTATGTTCTCAAACGAAAACATAGGAGCTGAGAGAAGCATGACGGCGGTACGTGTGACATGGAGTCAAACTACAGAGGAGAAACTCTTACAATTGCCAAAGCAACGCGTTTCGTTCTAGTGAGCCTCATATTCAACAGTGAGCATCGACACTTCCGCCTTTTTCTTCTTCTACTGTTTACATTTGGCTTCTGGGTAGAAAAGTCCGAGTAGCGCCATCTCTCTACGGGGCTGAGTCCGATGTGTGATTTTTGAACGTACAATGTGAGCAGTCAGATCGTATCAGAGCGTCGGGCTGTACAGTTTAAGAACAGATATCGTGAGCAGTGAACTTTTATACCCTGCGGTTTAGTTAGAAAGTTTGAGCTTTATATGAGTACCACGATTGAAAATATCGTACAGCGTATGCCCGGTTTTCCCTGCATAAAATGTGTCATATGCACGCTACACTGAGTCTCCGTTAGCTCCCCTGCTAATGCTATTAGTAGCGACAGCAGGAGTAACAGAACAAAGTTCATATTAAAAATAAAGAAGAAGACAAAAAAAGTATTTATATAACTCAAACACTTTCTGATAATGATAAGCTACCATTGTAAGAGCTACTGTTGTGCTTCTGTGCTTTTTGTGTCTCTGCTCTGTCTTCTCTAAACCCCAGTCGGTCGAGGCAGATGAGCGTTCACACTGAGCCTGCTTCTGCTGGAGGTTTTCCTCCCTGTTAAAGGGGAGTTTTCCTCTCCACTGTCGCTTCATGCATGCTCAGTATGAGGGATTGCTGCAAAGCCATCAACAATGCAGACGACTGTCCCTGTGGTGCTACGCTCTCTCAGGAGGAGTGAATGCTGCTTGGAGAGACTTGATGCAACCTGCTGGGTTTCCTTAAAGAGGAAACTTTTTGACCAATCAGTCTGGATGATTTGATTGAATTTGACTTTGTAAAGTGCCTTGAGATGACATGTGTTGTTAACCGGCACTATATAAATAAAATTGAATTGATTTGATTCATATTTAGTTTCTCATTTTGCATTTACCTTCTCCTCTATGATGGCGATGATATCTCCCACAGTCTCCAGGTCCAGCTCATCCCCCATGTAAGACACAGCAACAAGATCCTCCTCTGCCAGCCCCGTCTCCTCGCCGAGTTCTGCCTTCACCGCAGCGTCGGCATCCCCCTCTGCAAACACATACAGATCTGAAAGTAAGCATAGGTGCATAGACGTTTACAGCCTAGTTCTGGGGCAGTTCAAAGTACCTTTTGAGTACTTAACAAGTCAAACTAGACCCACTGATCCTTCTCTGTTACTTTTTCCCTTCATTTACAACTACGCAGCGAAGAAGCAAACGGAAACAAGGAAAAGAGTTGCTATTTTGTTCTGTTAAGTTCAGAGATGGTTTGTCAAAATATTCTCATCTAAAAATCACAATTTAAAGCAGCCAACAAACAAACAAGAGTGTTTGAGAGGTGGCAAAGTGGGCAATCTTCTCACAATAACTATCCTTTTAAATAAGCAGAGCACAGACTATTGAGTTGGTTTCTGAAGGACCTTATTATAAAAGGTTTAGTTCAGGAGTTTTAAAGTGAGGCTCTGTTAAACACTCCTACGTTCCCTGCAGCAGATAACTCTCTTGTTGTCTTCATTTAGCACAGCTTAAGATTAGCTCGTCCAGGGGGTTGAAGCTAGGAGGGCAAGACCAAAGAGGACGTCTACCACCATTAAACATCTCCATCTCACACATGTCAGAGTGGTTTATGTCAACGCTATTTTATGAAGCTGTAAATCTCCATCATGTTTGCATTTGGTGGTCATTTACACCAAGGCTGATTATTAAATACACAGAGCATCGATGTGTGTCAAATGCTGTGTATTGTCCTGATAAATCATTGAATACATCTCAAATTAAGCTAATACTTGGGTCTTACATGGTGCTGCTTTAAATCACTGGGATATCTTGCAGCTAATCTGACCGGAGACACTTTCCTGGTGGCATACCACCTGCTGCCCTTATGTGCAGAGTAAATAAGATTCTGTTTTACTTTACAGCTATTGATTGCCAACACGACTTTAAAGGTCTATGAAACATAATAATTTTTGCTACTGTAGTAGTTTGATGATGGCAGAAGTCAGCTTCTACCCTCTGGGCCTAACTTCAGCCTGCAGGCCAAACTGGGTTCATAATAAATGGATCATCTGCAGCAAAGATACTGACTGCTTAAAACAAATCTACACAAAGCCATTGGGCTAAAACATGCTTTTGCACACGCATGCAGAAGCCTTTATTTGGGTTTGCTTACCTGTAAAGACTTCATGACTGGACACTAAAGCCGTGGCTGTGGCTGCAGTCTGTACTCCGTTGGTTAAACTCATCGGCGTGTCCCCTTCTGGTACCTGGCACCAAACATACCCAGAAAAACATTAGATTGACCAGGCCAGCTATGGAAACAGATAAAAGTCTATACATTTCTTACTGGGATTGAGGTAATTTAACTGAGAATAATCCCTGCAAGCAAAAGCTGCAAACTACTACAAAAAACTGCCACACAAAGTTTAGCTACAAATAATTAGATTTCCACTGGTATTTCTAGTGTGTATCAGCGACTGTAGAGCTGAAGAACACTTCATTATTGTCTAGGGCTGTGCATAAAAATCGATATAAAGATTAATATCGATATTTTTAAAAACGATTTAATATCGATATTCTGGCTTTCAATATCGATATACCTCCCAACCTCTAGGGGGCGTTATTACAGCGCAACCATTACAGTTCACAGCGAAGGAGAGCAAGTGAGACGAATTTGTGGAACGGCCGACAGGATTTTAGAAGCTCCTTTGTCCCTAAAATCAGATGTTTGGGCACATTTTTGGTTTCTGTGACACGTTAAATGCATTGAAGCAAATGCACTTTATTTTCCTGTTAATATGTCTGTGATCAATAAATAGAACATAAACATAATATTTGGCTGATTTTGGTGATTGAATCACTGAGCATTAATTCAAAGTAATAAATATCGATATTGGAATCAAAGCAAGCTGAGCCATGTATCGAGAATCGTATCGAATCGGCTCATCCTAGATGATACCCAGCCCTATTATTGTCTCATCGTGTCGTTGGAGGGACTCTTGAAGCCTGAACTCACCAGGCGGGGGCTAGCTGAGATGAGGTTTCCCTTCTTCAGAAGCTCTGATAGCAGAGGTGACGGAGGGGGTGTGGCTTTCTGCGTTAGGAGCCTCTTCTGTGGCGAGTCGTCAACCAGAGGGGCCACGCCTCCATCTTTTGGCCCCGGCCCCGCAGCGTCCACTGCTGGTAGAAACACCCCGACCCCCTGAGCCTGACAGAGACACGGGAAAGTGAAACAAAGCCCTCTGCTGCATACACTGAAACACATCAACTGACTCCTGGCCTCAAATACGAGAGAGGGGTACTCCTGAGATATATTAACATTTTCTAAACTTAAAGCACCTCTGTAACAGAATTCATGTGTATTTTACAGTTTTTGCTCATTTATGGGCACTAAAGCGGCGTGTGAAGCTTTTCTTACTACTGAGTGCATTGTGGTGTCGTCAGAGGAGACGCCCTCAGTATCCATGGGCGGCGTGGGGACTGCAGAGTCTGCCTGAGAGTCGTGGGTTGGGGGGCTGGCCCCCAGAGGAGAACGTACAGTAACACTGGGGTGGCGCTTTGGCGTGTTTTTCAGTGCCTGGCGAGCTGTGGTGGAAGCAGAAGGTCAAAAAGAAGCCACTTTGTCTCTCTGATGAATTATAAAAACACAGAAACCATCACAGAGCATAAATATTTTCTACACAGAAGAAGACACAGTGCAGCTCAGGCCAATTGTTCTTTACAGCGAAGGTTCAAGTCTTAGAGGTTCGCAGACGTCTTCAGCACAGCTCAGGTCTAGACTTTGAAACACGTTGACGGGTTACTGTTTAAACTGGGATCATTGAACATAACATCCTTTTGCATAGAAAGGAGCATGTTGTCTACTCACTAGCTACATTTTCATGGACAAATGTAATCGGAATAAAAATGTGTCATGTAAACAAGCCAATCGTAATATGATGATCAGATTAAGCTCAATCAGAATGATTGTAATCCGAATGAGAAAGGAGGTTTATACCGATTGATAATCCAATCAAAGTGCATATAAACGCTTGTCAGGCTCAAATTATTCCAAATGTGGCAAACTAACCTGAGTGCACATGTGCGCCAGACATAAACGCTGCATATTTCTGCTTTGAGTAGCGGAAATACGTCGGGAAGCAAAACTGTCGGGGCTCAGAGACAAGCTTTCTACTCAAAACTATTATTTAACAACTCAACCGTAATTAGAAGCTGGTTCAAGTCCAGCCTGGGCGCTCAGAAGACAAATAATCTCATATAATACTGCTGTGTTTACTATTTTTGTTGTTCAGCGAAGACAGAAGCTCATACTTTTCTGTGTTTTTTAAAGGGAAACTTGTTAACGGCACGTCAGAGTGGTTGTATTCTCAATAAAGCCAGGTGCATATACACGCACATTATGATCGCATTAATTGATTGCGTGCCAATATAACGATTATTTTTTATTTATTTTTTTAATCTGAACAGATTTCAATCCAATCGTGAAATTCTGTTTCATGTACACATAGCTACTGACAGCAATGTGGTCTTGTCTCACGGCTGAAAAACATGAGCCCCCCACACAGTGCTTGGCAGTCCAGTCAGTGTTTGTGATCCTCTCCTGTGTTTAGTTTGTGCATTTCAGCCAAACATCTTTTAAAAACAAGGATTTTGACCTCTCTTTCCATCACTTGCAGCATATTTCTAGTCAAAAACAACAACTCACATTATGTAAAGCAACCAAAAAGTGTTTGTTTTTTTACCTTTTATTTAAAAAAAATCCCTATGGGCTTTACAGACAGGCTGTACTGTTCACCTTCACATCCTTCTGTAAGCACAGGGTGAACACACCATCTTTTTCTACGTCTCTAACCTTTCCTTTATTTCTGTTTAGCTGTCATAAACCCACTAACTATTCTTCATGATTGTTTATGGTACTGCGCGCACGGCCATTTTGCGTGTGTGACAACAGCTGTTTGTTCTTTTTCACTGCGCTTCCATTGCTTATGTTGAGTACTGCCCCCTGTGTTTTTGGAGAATACTGCACGGTATTAGCTGCTCCAGCCTGCAACCTCCCGTCTTAAATCCAATGCAAGCAGCGTGGGGGCACCTTGTTTTTACCATGACTGTGTTTTCAGGGTGTTTACAGTAAGCACTCTGACTCTACCTTGGTACGCCATCTCAGTGGCTTTCCTCTTCTGTTCTGCTTCCTCCTCCTCCTGTTTCTTCTTTCTATAGTTGAAAAAAAATATAAAAAACACAGCTGAAACCACCAGGAATGGTGAAGGAAAGGAGGGAGGCTAGCTTGGCGCTGAAAGGTTGTAAGCTATGAATAACTACTGTGGAGAAACAAAGAGACATCCATGAAGGCAAAAACAAACTCATGAAGAAAACTAACACCATAAGCCCTGCTTTAGAGCTGAGGGAGGTCACTTCTGTAATAAAACTCACTAAAATGATAGTATAGCTGATTTTAGACCAGAAGCGATAGTTGGTCCCATCTGCCAGATTTACAGGGCTCATTTATTTGGAAATATCAAAGTTTTAGAAAGCTTAGGGATCATCACAAAGATAAGGGCCTCACAGCGTGATTTCTGCCCACAGGTCCTTGAGCTGGGAGTCCATGTGACCCGCCTGTATCAGCTCCACCTCCTTCTTCAGCTTCCTGTCAGGACGAGGAAAAAGACAAGGAGGAAAACATTTCATTGCCTTTTCACATTTAAATGTTACAGCGCAGGCAAAACCTGTCTAGTTCGTTTTTACCTTTTTAGGATTCAGTTTTATTTATTGTACTTCTATTTTGTAACTCAGGGTTTCCCCCACTGTATTACAGGCCTGGCAGGATGGCAGGCTTTAGTTCCCCGTCAGGCTAATAGTCATTTATTTATTTAAACACATTTTATACACTAGTAACAGCAATAGAAAAGATGGTATACAGACCAGGGGTCACCAACATGTGGCCCGTGGGCACCAAGCAGCCCCCCAGGACCACATGTGGTGCCCTCAAGCCCATTCATAGAAATAGCACAACCCTCCACTGAGCTGCATTTAAAATACTGTTTTATTCAGTTGCTCTTCCTTTTTAATCATACTTGCATGTACATAGGTTTTAAATGACAAAAGCATTAAAAACATTTATATTACGTGAAATTAAGGTGAGCTTGGACTCTTGTAGTTCAAAGGCCAGTACTGGTAGCCCTTCATATGATAAAGTACCGATGAAGTGGCTCTCAGTTTCAAAAAGGTTGCTGATCCCTGATATAGAGCATCTTTGGTGACATAGCTGAAAGCACAATGGCGACACCTTGTGGCCAATACATGAACGCACAGGGAGTCACAGTTTGGGTGCATTTTATTTATTTTACTTTTAAATGTGATCCGTATTATATTGCTTGTTGTAAGATTGACCATCTAATTACTCATTAAGGACTGCACTTAAATGCAAACAATTGACATTTATCTTAATTGTATATTTTGTGATTATTTCAAGAGTGCCTTTTTGTAAGACTCTATAGTTGGTGTTTAACTCTTTTCAATATTGTTTTACAATAAATCATAATTAAATAGTCAGTTTCAAATTTCATGTCAACTTCTAACATTTTTTGTCAAACCCCAATGGGTCACCATGGCAACACCGACCACCAGGCTTGGCCAATTTTCTGAGGAAAAAAGCCTGAACTTTTAAATAAAACATCAGTCCCAGATGTATAGAATATGTAAGGAGTTTGTGAGGCGTAAAGATAAAGTTTCCACCCACCTGTACTGCTCCTGTGTGTCTCTCTGTAGTCTTTTTAGTTCCTCGATCCTTTCAGTGGTCAGCCTACGGACGATGACATCTTCGATGGTCTCCACCACCTCGCCCTTCTCCCCACGCTTCCGTCTAGAGGAAGGCAGCGGCAACACTTAAAGCAGCTTGTCACTTTAAGTTAGAAAAGCTAGGAATGAAACAGTATGACGATGCTGCACTGTATGTACATGTCGATGCACTCACTTGGGTGCTTCTGTGGCTTCGAGCAGCTCAGAGTACTGTGAGGCACAGTGCTGAGAAGCAGAGCAAGACGTTAGCTAAATAACAGGACAAATACAACAACTGGCAGGCGACAAGAAAAGTAGGTTTATGCCTCGCTCACCTTCTGAGAGAACCAGTCCGGAGGACGACCAGGCTCTGAGAAAGGCTTGATAGCTCTGCTCACAGACACCCTTAACGACAGACAGCGTCCACAGAATGAGCACATGATGGAAGTAGGTGGGAGTGCGAACTGGACATGTTAGAGGCTGATGAAGTGGAAGATTTTCAACTTGATTGATCCTGACCAGGGTCGACTGGCTGACCGTGAAAACATCCAGTCGTTCTCTGATCAGCGAACACACCACACTAATGGCTACTAGTCAGGCTAACTACAACATTCTGGTGGGGAAGGTGCATCAATGTTGGCTACTTTCAGCATCAGTGAGGTGTTTAAAATGCAGAGGAAGCACAGCTACAGTGACATGCAAAACTCACCTCCCTGGCTTTTTACCTATGTTGTTAAAGCTAGGGTCGGCGATTTTTCCGGAAGTTTCCCCGAGTCCCTTTTTTAATAATTGCGCATGTGAAAGACCGTCTTACCTCGCTCTACAGGGGGATTACGTGAAAAAAATCTCCTAAATGTTTAAGTTTTTACAGGCCTGCAGCTCCCACAAAGATCGATTGTTTTGTTTTAACCTCCTTTTAACCTCCTTTTTCTGAATTCAAAATGTCAAGATGATTTTACCCAGTATAACAAAAAGTGTTTCTGAATAGGATTACCAACCACAGCTTTGAATTTAAACCTGTAATTAAAATGTTTTTTAATCTTATTTAAAAGGAGCTGTATTTGTAATGGCATGTTCAGATATGTATAACAACAATTAATTTTTTTAATTTCAACTTGTTAGGAAGACAACCTGAATCCGAAAATGTTTGCTGCTATTAGAAAGTTGGGGGAGAAGGAACTATATTTGCGGAGACAACAGTATTTTAGTTAAGCCAGCCACAATAACCACACTAATAAAGGGTGTTATTTTATCTTCTGGAGCTGAACATACCCGCTCTAAAGCAGAGCGGTAATTAAGCCAAAACTGTACAAAAAAATATATACATTTTGCATTTAAGATGAAAAAAAAAAAACTTTGTCTGTAAATATGCTCAATCAGAAGTCCTCAAGTGGCAAATTTATCATTGGAGTTCTGTAAAAACAAACCATCTATTAGGCATCCTTTGCTAACCGATCATTAATCTGTCAATTGAAGAAAATAGTCAAGAGATTAATCAATTAGCAAAACGAATGGTTAGTTGCAGCCCTACTCTGTCTTGTCAAATTTAATTACATTGCCATGTTATGAGCACTGAATTGATGTTTTTAACATGTTTTAGCTATTTTTTATTAAATGTTTTTTAGGTTCAAAATGCTTGTTTATTGGTATATATTAATTTACTATGAGTATCTCTTTTTAGATTATAAAAAAAAAAAAAAAAAAAACAATCGACAGATTAATCAATTAAGAAAAGAATGAATAGCTGCAGCCCTAATCGCTTTACCAGTTTTGGTCTCCGCTCCTCATAACAGATGAGGCCAGGCACAATTTCTCCCTGATTGACCAGGGCTCTGTGGGTCCCACATTCAGTAGCTTGTGTTCTATAAGGGAAAATGACAGAAAAAGACTAATTATGTATAGAGGCAAGGCAAGGCAGGCTTATTTGTATAGTACATTTCAGAGACAAGATAATTCATGCTGTACATGGAGAGAACATAAGAAAAGAAAACCTCACAAAGAAAGCACGTTGCAGTGGTATAATAAAGGCAGACAAAGAACGTACATGTTTATTAATTTATGACAGGTACAGCTGCCTGCCAGCTAACACGTCCATCATGTGTTATTTGAGGATGCACAAGGAACTAAATCAACGCTTCAAACTTGAATTTAGATTCTTTCTGGCAGAAAACACACTTTTATTAGGGGCATCAAGTGGTCCCACCTAATTTCCAAATAACAAATATAAAGAGAAACCCGAGGATAAGCGCGGCATGTTTGACGGAAACAAGCAGAACTAGCTTGCTACAGCTAGCCACAATCCTCTTATTAGCTTGTGACGGTCTGCGGGACGATTACGGCTTCTCCTTTCACTGAAACCTAAACACCACTTATCAACACAGACACTGGTCGTTTCCACGTAGCTCGTCATTAAACCACTAACATAAAATAATGCCACGTTAACGTCGAACTGGTAGCCGTAGCTTAGCATTGTTCGGGGGGGACACATTCATGAGGCACACGGAGCTTCGCGCAATGCAGCGAAACTCGGAGCAACTAGGCTGCGCTGTCCGAATGAGCTGGAGGAAATACAGCCTCCGCGGGCTCGTCTGTCCTCACTGGACTCTGCTATTCACTAATAATATTTTAAAGGATAGTATTATATTACTCACTGCCGATCCCGCTCGCCATTGTTTTTGTAACGAGGCCCCCCTCTGGCACAACATCCGCCGGACAGCTTTAGGTGATGCACAAAACACTCGGTCCCCTTGAGCAACCAGCCGGAGAGACACTAGAATTAAAAAAAAAAAGGCCCTGAAACACAAAACTGCATGGCGAGGGTCTAAACAGTCGTCTTTATGCTTTAGGTTTAAATAAGATTAAGAGCAATTATGTTACATAATTATATTTTCTGTGGCTTTTCAGACAACAAGAGAGATAATAGCTGTGAATCCTCACAGCAAACAACTCTGACAATGTTTATTACCCTAACATTGTCTTTTTATTCTTTGTATTTTTTTGAAGAACAGAAAAAACCGTTGCTCTTTTGTGTGACCCTAAATAACAACAAACAGGGAATTGCAGTTGCTCTCAAAGGGAAGACATAATGTGACAAATATAGTCTGTTTAATTAAAGTGGAAAACGCTTTATTGCATTTTTTTATTTTCAAGCCTGATCAATTAACTCACACCCATACACCAGTTGAGGCACCTTTTGATTCATTCTCACCCTTCAGTTTTCTTGAAATCCCATCTAACATCAGTTATAGTGAATCTTGGTTAAAGTGAAACAAGGTTCTGATGTCCCAGAGACTGTTTTGTCTTAACACTTGTTCTTTTGCCATATTTAGCTAGAGCCATATTTTGAAGACAGACCACAGAGGATCAAACGGATTTCATTGGACAAAGGTATCAGTCAGAAGAAGAATACAAAGAAATTCACAGCATTATAGTTACCCTGGTACAGTGAGATAAGTTACCAGTAATTGGAGAACATGTGTGGGAAATTACACAAACTAAACCTTTTCTAAAACTTATGAAAAGGCGAGATTGATACTTCTAAGGGAGGCTGTCAATGGGGTGATAGCAAGGCAGAAGAAACCCAACAAGTATTGCTTGTGTTCTACATGTGACAACAATCATATATATCTTCTCCACATGTCAGGACCAAGGAACAGGGTTGAGAGACGGATGTTTCTCAGTTCTCCCTAAACATTATTGGTGAATAAGTGATTGTGGAAGCCAAACTGGCACAATATCAACAGTACTCATCATCAAGAGAACACCATACCCAGAGTGACATATGCCATTGGCAGCGTCATGTTCAGGGATCATTTTTTTCTCAGGCACTAGAGTTCTGGTCAAGGTGGTCAATTTAGATTTCATTTAAATTGTGACCTTAGACCCTCAGGTATGTGACAGAAAGAAATTGTGAAACAATACGGGTGTTTCTTCTTATCTTAAGACGGGATTTAATTTTTTAGCATCCCAGGGCACAAGAGTACATCAAAATCTACAAAGGAATGATTTAATGGGAGGAGAATTAGGATTTTTGAATGGCCATGAAAGAACAAAATTTTACAGAAAATCTGTGGGCCCATCTGAACAGGTACTGACAGATTTGAAGAGATTTTACAAGGCTGGGTGGACAAATAACAGCAATGGGATGTTGGCAGACTCATACCAAATAAATCTGAACGCTAAAAGGTATTCAAAAGACATTTGAACAATGTTTCAGTTTAAAGTTGCAGATCTTTTTGCAACCGGCTAATTGCATCTTTTTGGTAGAACTGCTGTTTTTTTTTTTCAGCTGAATAATACAATAAAAATACAAGTGCATGTCTTTGAGAGCCTCTCTATGTGCTGTGTGGGCATGAAAACTAAATTGACACTCTTTAGCATGGTGTGGCTGTGGTAACATCATTTTTGGTTACAGGAGACAGAGTGTCAAGCTACATCTCTAGTTTCTTTATCACGTTCCATTTATGAACGTAAAACTGAGATAAAAGTCCAAAAGGAAAACACAAAAAGTACTTTTGGCTTCTTTCTACAGTCAAGTCTGGGCTTCATTCTCTTAGTTTTCAGAATTTTTGCTCCTTCTATTACTGGTCAACTTATTTGTTTTTGTAGGTTTATTTATGGCCTTTAACAATGTTTTTTACATCTACGCTGTGTTTTCCACCCCAGCAAACACTACCATAAAAAAAAGTCACATCTTTACTTTAGCATGAGAAAGTTAGTCATGTTGTGACTAGTTTCTTAAGTGAATGTTTGTGCCGCTACATCACCGTTATAACAGAAGGCATCCTGCCCCATAAAAGGATGGATGGATCTTATTGGATCTGTGATACAATGTAATCCTGCCCTGGATCTTCCAGTAAACATTGTTCCTTTATGTTTGAAATAAAGTAGTCTGAGTGTTAGCTTTGACACACCAAGAAACCTCTGTTGAAACTAAGATTGCCCTGCTTGATGTCTACTACAACTACATGCAAGATACTGACTGCTCACGCAGGGCCTTGCAAAAGTTTGTATACCTCTTAAACATTTTTTTGTTGTTGCATCTTACGACATTATGACTACAAATATCTGAGTGTATTATTGGGATCGTATGTGTAAGCGCAACACCAAGCAGTGCAGAATTGTGAAGTGGAATAAAAAAAGATACCTGGCTTTGAATTGAACAGATAAATGCATTTGTACCAGCTGTTCAGTCCAGTTTTCGTGCTCACCAAAGTACTGAAACCGCCCTCATCAAAGTGTTTAATCACATCCACACAAATCCAGACTGTAGAAGAACCACAGTGCTAGATCTGTTGGACCTCAGCACAGCACTTGACACTGTTGACCATGATTATTATAAATTATATACATTATTAAAGTGATTGGTGAACTGGGTCGGACCCACCTTTCTATAGTTGCTTTCTGCCCATTATAACAGGACCATTGACCAACATATTTGATGTTTATTGATGTTTTCACTCGATACAATTTAATGTTAGTTACTCACAAGCAGTGACTGTTTCAATGTGTTTTTGATGTTATGTTTTTCATGATATAAAGCACTTTGAACCGCCTTGCTGCTGAAATGTGCTATACAAATAAACTTGACTTGTCTTTGCCCATCTAGCGAGTTAAATATTGGCCCTTTCCTCTTTGCTAAATAGCTCAAGCCTTGACAGATTTAAACAGAGCATTTGTGAGCATCAGTGTTTGAGTCTGGCCACAGATCTTTACAATTGGCTACAGGCCTGGGCTCTCACAGTGTGGGGATCTGACACCTGAACATGCTTTGATTAAAGCCATTCCAGCATAGTTCTGGCTCTGTGTTGTGGGTTGCTGTCCTGTGGAAAATGTCCCAGTCCCAACTCTTTCACCACCCTGAAGGTGTTTTCTCCCAGCATCACCCTGTGTTTAGCTCCCTAGCCTTCAGCTCCGGCTCAGCTGAAGCATCATGCTGCCACCGTTTCCCCCTGGGGACGGTGTTCATCATCGTCCTCATTACTGCTGTGCCCACAATAAACAGGGCTCTATGGCTTTCCTCTACCCACAAAGACCAGACCTGAGGAGTGTATTAATAATTGTCCAGTCCTAATCCTCCTCCAGAGGTACAGTGGGCTTTCTTGGGCACCTCTCTTACTAATGCTCTCCTTGTCTGGACTTTCAGATTAGGTGGACGGCTGTGACCTGGTGGGTTTGCAGTTCTGCCATTTTCAGATGATGGATGGAGATATAATATATGCACACAAAAGAAAATTTGAATATTGGATAAAAGGGTCAATATTTCTTGACAGTCATCTCAGAAAGTGAAGCCCATATCAAGAATTACATGTAGAGTAAATTATTTCAAGCCTTTGTGTCTTGTACTTTTAATTATAGCTTACAGGTAATGAAAACCCAAAATTCAATGAATATCAAAATTAGTATACTTGCCTCTACGCCATGGGGCTTTGATGGAGGAATTCATGACAGTGGAGACCCAAAAGGGTTGAGTGCAAACAAATAGACATACGTTTTAGAAGCCTGACATTTGGGCTTGAAACATCCTTTTTGTGATTGGTTTAAGTGTTATTTTAATTTTCTGATACACTGAATTTTGGGTGTTCTTTCCATGTAAGCCATTCCAAATTACAATAAATATAAGATTGAAATATTTTACTCAAAATTTAACCCTAACCCTTATGTATGTCAATAATGAATCTATAAAATAGCCATTTGACTTTTAAATGACTGGCCAAAATATTGCAGTTTTAAGCAATATTCACATTGTTTTGAGATGTACCTGCATTCTCTGTACCCTTTGAGGCTTTCATACAGTAGCTCGACTTATACTGGGAGTGAATTGCACACAGTCGCTTGACTTGGTTGATCTCAGGGTTACCAGAGTGAAAAGGGGCCAGAAAATATTCCAGAATGTGCAAAAGTTCAAGGGATGTGAATACGTTGGCAAAGCACAACCCACGAACATTGATATACAGAAAAAGAAAACTCACTCTTTAAATATTGGCAGTCTTTATTTCGGCAAGACTAAGAAATGTTTAATATACATTTTCTCTTACAATTTAACATCTATCTCATCTTGTTTTCTTCCATATCATTTATTTTTACTCTGACAAGTAAAAATCTGGGGTACGGTTAAGGCCTCTTTTAGAGACATCTAAAAACGGCTGCTCTGTATTTACACAATAGTCATTCTTTTCAGTCAGTCAGTCGCCCTCTCCTCAGAGAGCGAGTCCTTTCTCTTCTTGTGGGCCAAAGGCAGATGGAAAGATCTCGACACCTGTCCACGTCGACTTTTCTTTTTTCTTTTTTTTAGTCACGGCACCGACATTTCTCTGTGGACCGAATGAACATCCAGCTGCTGGACCATCTCCTGCCAGTTGAACAAAAAACAAAAAGCAACAAAAACAAAGCTGCTGCCCTGGCCTGCAAACAAAGACATTCACCATCGTCACTTAAAACATTTCCTCTGAATGTTTCTTTGACAACTCCTCTCTTCCAACGTGGCCAACACGTGCACAAACCCTTGCAGAAATGTTCGCGGAACATGGAAACATGGGAAATCGAGAGGAAAACGAATCCCCTGTATGCGTAAAGCCTAATGGAGCTGTTGAAGCGCAGCCTTGACATTTTCTTCCTTTACATTATGTTGCATAGAAGTTTCATCAAATACTTCAGAGCAAAGTTGTTTAGTTGGAAAACGGCGTGTAAAAGACGATCAACCTGTCGGTTTCCAAGCCAAAAGCTCTGGCTCGTGTTTCTAGTTTTCAAGCAACGTTATCAGGCCAAGACGTAAACGCCGATCCTATTTTTAAGCCATTTTGGGTAAATTATTAGCTTTTTTCACAACCCAAACATTTCATCCATGTACTAACCTCATTTGGGAATTCGACCTGTTTTTCTCATGAACTGATTTAGACGGATTTGTCAATACTGCAGCATTCTTTTCCAATCCCATTAAAATACAGACAGAATTCACTGTACAACAAAAAAAACCAAAAAGCTATATCTTAGAGCTGAAATGTCCCGGCGATGCTGCTTGCAGAGCAGATTAGAAGACGGATCCTGTGCTTCAGCTAATTCATGCACGTAGACCGCAAATTACAAACATCTACATTCTTTGCTTTTAGAAAACCAAGAAATGACGACAGAAAAATGAACCTAAGATGAAACAAAACGTATGAAGACGTCCACATTTTTTTGCCTAGCGCTAACAATTTAAAGGCGGGTAGATAAAAATGGGTCAGCGGGAGTCCATTTCTACCGACAGGGGCCAAATTTAGAGATAAAAGGCATGTATGGGGGAAGAGGTCATTGAGGGGTGGATCAACGGCGCCCCTTACTGTGCACTGTCCTCCGTCACGTGAAACTTACAATAAAATCTATTATAGTACCAAATATATTCTTCCACACACACAAAAAAAAAAAAAAAAAAAAAAAAAGGCTCCACAAACGACATCTTCAACACCAAACCCTGTACTGAGCTTGTTGGATTTTCCTTGATCAAAACGCCGTCCTGTTGTTCCTCCTCTCCGCTTTAATGAGAAATGCTCCGACCTTTCCTCTGGAGCAGGTGAGCCCGCACAGAGCCGGACCGTCTGCGCTGAACCGGGCCTTCCTCTGGGGTTACTGACCGGGGGACAGGAACCACGGACCCGGCTCGTTCAGTCGTTTCCAACTCCGCAGCGCTGGTTTGCATTGGCAAAGGGAGCGTGGACGAGGTCTGAGTTCACTGAACTGTGTAAGGTGTGTGGAAGTTAAACGATGAGGGAAACGATTAGGGCGTTATAAAGCTGATAGTTGACATACAATATGCATGTTTGGGCTTGCAGTGTGCTCTTAAGGCTCGCCGGGTCAGAGTCAAAATACCTGTGTTGCGACATCTTACTGTATTTCTGAGAGATGAGGGGGGGATCTTCTGTTTACTCTTATCGTAGCTACAAAATAATAAAAAAAAAAAGGCGTCAATCCATTCGTGACTGAGGCCTTCATGTCCGATTTTTGCTCATCTTTACAAAACTATTCACAGCTGGCTTGTTAAAAATGACCCATCCTCAGAAATATGAAGATGCCCCAATACAGACACTGCCTAGAAAACCTAACACCAACCGCTCTTAATGTTTTAAACTTCAGTTTGATGGCCATCTCTGGAAAAGGCACGATGCGTGGGCCGATATATGTTCGTAACGCTGCAAGCAGAACCTTAAGGAACCTCCAGGGGGAGCCGCTGGAGTTTAAGCTTATCTTGGGGAGGGGGGGGGAGGTGGATTTCTCAGACGATAAAACCCTCCTGCCGTACACTGATGTCCTTACAAACATACAAATAGTTAATAGTGAAGTTATTGTAATATCAAGAAGAGTCTTCCCACCCCTCCCCCCTCCCCCAGAGACGGACAGTCTGATGTCCTGAAGGCAGTCTCTCTGACGGGGTTCCCCCTTCGTTCTTTTAATCCCGGTCGATCTCTTCCTCTCCGTCCGGCTAGTTTTATCTCAAGCGGGGAAGGAGCAGGGCCAGGGCCAGGCCGCAGAGCGCCAGCGCCATGCTGCCCTGTGAGGACGCTGCGGCTGAAGGATCCGTGTGCACCGGGATGACCCGCGGTTTGTTAGCGATCGGCGGGGTGGAGATGTAGATGTCGTCCTCGCTGCACGACGGCGAGTCACAGCCGCTGCCGCTCTCTCCGTCTCCGCTAACCTCCTCATCTGTACAATAAAAAAAAGAGAGAGAGAGAGAAGGGACAGATTAACATGGTTCTCTGGCTTTTTAGTCCAGTTGTATGCACACAGAACTTCATCGTGAACGTAAATATGAAACCAGAAAGGAAATAAATGACTGAAAAGGAGAGGGAGGATAATTATTTAAATATATATTCATGAACAAACTAACAGATGGTAGAAGGAACGGAGAGACGCAACATTTACAAAATACTTCTGGTAATAGGGCTGGGCAATAAATCAATATCAATATATATCGCGATAAGACGCCTGATCGATATCAATATGAAATACGTCTGATAAAATGTTCAATAAGTCCACTGAACTGATCCAGAACCACACTGTATTCTGGGGATCTAAGTAAGGGCTGACATATTTTAAAGGTTACATGTAAATAAGGTTAGGATTACAGTTTTTTCCCCTGGTCCTTGTTTCAAATAGGTAAAAATACTCAATTATTATTTTGACTGATATTAAAGGCTTATATCGTTATACATTCTTCAGCCCTAATCTAAAAAAAAAGGATTTTTTTATTTTTTTTCATCCTCTTATTTTTATTCCCCAGCTTATTTAAACCTGGGAAATACTCCCGCTCCCCCAGACTTGGCAGGAAGAATGGATAAAGGCCAGAGAAGATTCTCCGTTCCAGCTAACATCACGAATCCTCACCAATAACAAAAGAGACGTCGTTTCCACTGTGCGCCGCTCTCAGCCGGCTCGTCATTGCCTTTAAAACGGCAATCTGGCTGCGGATCACTGTATCTGGTTTGGTAATGTCCACCTCCACGTCGGGGTTTGATCCCTGATTGGCCAGCCCGTTGCCGATCACGTCTGACTGGTACCTAAGGAGAACAAAGACCCGCTGGTCAGACCTGCAGGCCAGTTTCTATTCCACTGGTAAGATCAGTTTTTCCCCCCCTTACCTGCTTTTGGCGGTACCGTTCCAACACTCATCGCCAGGCGCCGTCCTCTCGCCGGCACACACAGTCTCTGGTAACGTAGACCAGAACTTCTTGGCATGTTTTAGCTTCTTCTTCACATCCCCTGTCTGAGCAGCACAGACATGGAGCACGGGTTAGGCGTGTTAGGAGAAAGGTAGAGCTGCACCATGCTATCAGGCACTTTGCTATGCAGACCCTCACCAGTCGATCTAAGCTGGTGCCGGCAGCCGTTGTGGGCCGCGCTTCAGGACTGTACGGCCGGAAGCGGCCCGTGAAGCTCGTGTCCCTCACTGAACGCGTGGCCCGGAACGCCATGCTGGGTTTGGGGACGCCACAGCCTTGAAAAACCTGTGAAATGCAGACGGGAGAATTGTGCTTCACTTGAGAAAAGGACAGAACTGCTCTGCTGTCATTGGATGAGACTGTCTAAAGAAAACACGTCCGCTGAGACGCACCAACATAAAATCCAGCAGTAAAAGCAGAAAGCCCAGCAGCTGCAATCTGTGCCCTGACACTGACCTTCTGTGACACCTGCACGCTGTTCTCCTGCATGTTCATGATGGCCTCAGAAATCTTCACGTCGATGGGATCCATGACAGACTCGAAATTAAACGGACCTTCCAGCCTCTCTGCTAGGCCGTGCATGGCGTCTGAAAACGACAGCACAGCTTAAAATCTGTTCGCTTCCTGTAAAAGTAGCCACACCCCGTCACGTTCAGTCACGACAAACACACAAACTCCGATGAGCGGCACAGAAACAGTGGAAATACAGAGGAAATTGTTCTTATAATTAAAACCTGAGATGTTGGACACTCCCAGTGGACTGCACATTTATCTTGATCATTAAGCCTCGTTCTCTCGTTCGTGTCCTTTAAATTGATTTGATGAGTCATGAACACTGCTATGTTTTGTGGTTTTAGTTTTAGTTCCCTGTCTGTTTGTATTTTGAACCACAGCAACACAACTCTACCTACAGATACAAATAAAGGAACCTTGAAGGCCGCTGACAAGCTTCCCTGTCAGTTCAGAAGAAAACAGCCTTTGGTTCACTCATAGTTTGGTGTGAAGGCAAAGACAAAACTTTTCTCTCCTCTGACCAGAGCACTTAAATCTACATGTTAGTCATGACTTTTGGCAAACAGCTTTCTTTCCCATGAAGGGCAGATTTGTGGAGCCCATAACTAATAGCTGTCCAGGCAGCAGATTCTGCCACCTGAGCCCAGGATCTCTGCAGCTCCTCCAGAGTTACCATGGGCCGTCTTGGCTGCTGAACTTTATTCAGCCCGTCTCATCTTTGTAAACTAACTCCAGTGTATTGTGAATTTTATCAACAGAAATACTAAATTAAACTGATTTAAGCTCCTCCACGTCTTCCTCCTTGACCTATCTGCTGTATTTCTTGGTCTTCGTGACACTCTCTGGTCGCCAACAATCCTCTGAGGTCTTAGCTGGATTTAAAGGTTGCCTCTGTTTATTAATTAAGGTGATATCTAAGGGTTGGCCATAGATGTGTCCCTTCAGATTTATGTTTTGTTCATTTGAACCATTAATCATTTCTCTTGCACCTTCCAATCATGCGCTACTTGATTTATTATTATTATTAATTATTATTATTACTACACATGATTACTAGAATCTACCACTAGATGGGGGCAGTTCCTGGCTGAAACAGGCAGACGGGCTGCAGCAGTGAGGAGCAAAGAGAAAGCAGCAGGATGGACAGGAGTCAGGCATAATAAAAGCAAAGGAGACCAGAGGACGCGCTCCGCCCTGATGGTAATGGACCAGATCAGAGCGTGTTGACACAAAACAATAACAGCTTTTATTCTGCAGCCGCTGACATGTACGCCCCTCCCTCTCCCTTTAGTTTTACATCATAGTAACTAAAAAGCGGCATGTTTGTACATGCAGCGAGTTCCCATTTAGGCAAAACAACCGGATTATGACAGGAGACACGGAAAACGGAGCATTTTGAAACCAGCTGGTATAATAAGGTCAGCCTAGTTAAATCCCCGCTACGGGAGGCTGTCGGCGTTCAAGTGGTCTTACCGAGGAAGTTGTTCCATTCGGCGTCCAGGTCGGCCTGGTTGGCCAGACACCCACGCATCACATTCAGGCAGTAGTTCTGGCAGGGCTTGAGGGCCACTTGGCCCGAGCAGTAGGGACAGTACAACATCTTCATGGCTGCTTGAGCACAGCTGGGGGAGGCGCTGACCTGGAGGAGGGAGGAGGCGGTTAGAAGGCCGCTTTCACTCAGCCACAGCGAGAGAAGCCCGTCCAGCAGAGTCGCAGACACATACTTGGACCGTGAAAGAGCTTCGACATTCGTTTTTATAAGCTAACCCCACCAAGCAGAATAATCTAATCACCAATGAATCACATGGAAAAACATGTCAAACCAGCGCAGTCAGAGAGGTTTATGTTAAGACTGGCTGTCTACTGGAACCACAGCTGGGTTCAGCACAAAAGACATGAAGTCAGAGCCTGGAGGGAGGGGTCGGCGGGGAGAAAGCTGCTTCCCCGGCCTTTTTTAGTAAGGACAAAAGCCCCGCTGCTTACCGTAGACACCTTATTCACCACGTCCGGCATGAGCGACAGCCCTCGCACGAAGGTGCGGGCGGCCACAAAGGCCCGCGTGATCTGGATGCGCAGCTTGCGGGGGACGTCGCCGAAGGGCTGCAGCTGCTCCGTGTGCCGGCTCACGCACTCCATGTAGGCGTCGCTGAACTCGTACTGAACGTTGACCAGCCGGAACATCCTCTCCAGCAGGTCCGCCCAGAAGTCCGACAGCATGGAGTCCAGGTTGACGGCGGCGCTGCCCGACGCGTAGTACTGGGTCAGGGAGGCGAAGAAGTCCTTGAACAGCTCGGCGTTGTCCATGTACATCATGCCGTAGGTGCGCACGAACATGTTGTGCAGCGACACCTCAGAGTTTTTCAGAAGCTCGCGGAAAAACTCTAAGGAGAGGAGAAGAAAGCGCAGAGAGTGAGGAGGGCTGGCTAAAGAAGTCTAAAACATTCGGTTAAAGAAACGCCGACCTTGCACCCTGAGCTGTGGATCTCTGCAACGCCTCCACAAATTCAATTACTCAGGGCTGGAATCGGCTGGGCTGGATTTTATTAATGGTTTTGGAGTGAATGCATGGTAATGATCAGATTTTTATTGGTAAAAAAGGTTAAAAACTGGATTATTTCCTTCCAAATGAAATTCCCGACCTACTTTGTGTTGGTCCATCACACAGAATCCCAGGTAAAGACCTGCAGCTGTGAAGGTGAGGAAATGTGAACACGCTCACCAGCTGCCATTACTTTGCTAGAATCTGTAAAACTTTGTGAATTTAAACGTTTTCAACTTCCCAACAAGCCTTGAACTCATCTTTGGAGCCAGCCAGACGTTTTTCACCCCCCCTCCCCACCTCAACCTTTACTGGACATGTTTGACAGCAGAACGCTCCAAACAGCAGCAGCTGGAGCGTAAAATGCGGCTGATGTGGAACGAAGGAGAGAAGCGGTGGACGTCTCCTCCGTCCCCTCCATTCAGCAGAGTTGTCTCTCCACATCAACGTGCTCCAAACTGACCACCATCAATGGCATTTTTCTCTTGTCACATTCCATTCGCCCTCCTTTCTGCCAGCCTCTCTTGGACTGTCCTTCAGAAGCCTTTTCAATAGGATTACTGAATAATGCCCCCCCCCCCAATCCAGTCCTGCATCTCCCTCCCTGTGCTGCTTTCACTTCATCAGTTCCTTCAGAGAGCTCTCTTCACCAGAGACAGCGAACAATGACCTACTTCATCCTGAGGAATGTCCATCACCCCCCCCCCCCCTCCCTCCACCCATCACCACCACCCATAATCCAAGCCTCTTCTCCCATGGTCACCCCCCCTCCTCCTCCTCCTCCTCCTCCTCCTCCTCCTCACCCTTTAACTTTCTTAATCTGAACAAAATGAGAATTCCACAGAGTCCCTGAAAATGTTTCACCTCAGGTTTCACACGCATGCAAGCAAACACGCCCCCCCCCCCACCCTGACTTATTCTCTCTTAATCCACACGCCTCCCCCTCCCACCCGCTCGCTGACCCTTGTGGACAAAACGTGTGTCCCGCTGCAGTATCTGTGGGTGCCCACTGCGTGGCTTTGAAATGTAAAGTTCCTATGCTCACACACACACACACACACACACACACACACACACACACACACACACACACACACACACACGCACACGCACACACACACGCACACACACACACACTGCTGCCACTTCCACTTCAGACTGACACATTAAAAAGAAGAAATGAGATAGAGGAGGGGGTGAGGGCATCTTGGGGCGGGTTAAGTTGAGGGCTTTTTTAACTCCAAATCCTCACTGTGTCGCCAAGGATACCGGAAACACTGCAGCCCCCCCCCCCCATTTACCCCCCCTTCCCCGACACACACACACGGAGAGCCAGGGGAGAGGGCACCAAGTTCCACGCTCCACTGACAAAGATTAAAACTAAATGGTCCACCCCCAACACTGGAATGTCACAGTAGGCACAAGTTGAAAGTCAGTGAAGAAAGAACGAGTGGAGAGGAAGATGATGCAGCAGCGCCGCGGTACGCTTTGATTTCCCGGCTTATTTCTCATGTAAAAACTCCACTATGCCAGAGACCGTCTCAAAATAACACTAACATCTTCAGTAAATTCACTGCAGCTACTTATTCACCAGACAGAATTTGCACGTTTGAAAAAGGACCAAAAAATATTATAATAGAAATCACAGAACAGTCTTTAAGAAGGACACAAGGAAGGAAGAACGAGAAAGTGAAAGAGGAAGGACATCAGGAAGAACACAGGGAGTAAACAAAGAAGAGAAAACAAAAAGACCAGGAACGAAGGTGAAGAAAGAAAGACAAAAGGAGAGAAGGATGGAAAGACAAGGATGGATGGAGGGAAGAAATGCAAGGACAGAAGGAAACAAGGAACGACATTAGGAAGCAAGGAAGGGCAGAAATGGATGAAGGAAAAGACAAGAAGTGATGAAGAAATAACAGGAATGGAAATATGAAGATGAGAAATTAAATAAATGACAAGGAAGGAAGGAAACTGTTTAGGAACTAGGAATACAGTCCAAGTCCAGCCCTTCAGTCTGCGTAGGAACCCTACATTTCCTTTGAACAGAGTAACAAAGCGATGGCACCAATATGCTGAGATGGGAGTTTTTACTAGAGATGCATCCATGTTGCCATTTCCACTTGTTCTGAATGTTTTCCCAGGGACCTCAGCGCAGGAGAAAAACCCGCAGCAGCTTCTTGGACAGAGGGGGTAGCTTTGAATCCAACAGGAAATGGGATTAGATTATCTCAATTTATGGACCACAGCACGCTGACCTTTATCTGATTGTCACTAAATTCAGTAAAAGTAGACGTATAGGTGGATGGGGGGGGGGGGGGGCTAGAAATGGGAATTCTTAGTTGTAATGCGTTTAATGATCATGTTATTTGATAGCATTTGACGTGGATGACTGATCCCAGCCAACCAGGGGAAACGGCTTGACTTTAATCCACGTGTGCAGCTTGTGTGAGCGTGGCGGCATCAGGGCCTTGTGGCCGGGGCCCTGAGCGCCACCGACCACGCTTCTCACCGCCATTAAAAGTCCGTTAATGACAGCGAGCCGTCTGCCAACAGGCCGCAGAGCTGAGGAGTTTTTCCATTAAAACGGCGCTTGTGGCTCAGCCAGCAGTGTGAGAGAATATAGGTGAAGGGTCAAACAGCAGAGAGGAGCTTTTAGCTACACAAGGGGAAAAAATGCTCCGTCTCAGAGTACCCCCCCCCCCCACCCCTCCTTCATATAACCTCCACTGTCAGCATTTGGGCATGTTGCGGAGACGGGCCTTTATTATGAGCAACGATCTGAAGTCCAATCCATCACAGGAATAGAGGAGCTGAGCCATCTCCTCCCACTTCCCCCTCCCACTTCCTCCAGCGTGGAGATTCCCACTCCCACCCCCCACACCACCCACTGGTGGCCTTATAAACCCTACTCCTCCCAGTCCCAGCCCAGGCAGTAATTGCATCCTATTTGTGCCAATTAGTCGTTGAGCCCCCCCCCCCCCCCCCCCTTTTCTGATGGGATGGGAATCCGTCCCTCCCGCTGTTGGAGCTCCCCGCTTCAGATGGACGTCTCTTGCATGTGTGTGTGTGTGTGTGTGTGTGTGTGTGTGTGTGTGTGTCTCGAGGCGAAAGGGCTCTTAATCCAAGTGCTTAATTCCCAGACATGGACAGGGTCAGTGCAGCAGGACAGACGGGCCGAGGCCAGGACAAACACTCTGGGACCAGACGCTGAGAGGGGAGAACTATTTCTGGCCTGGGTCTTAATTGGCCGTGACTTCTCGCTCCAGGCGCATGATGAGAGCGCACCTAATCACATACGCCACTTCCTGAGTGTGTCGCCGTGCGTTCGTCTCCACGTACAGTCGCAGCTGTGTTTATGCAGAGGCGTGTCGCGCTCTGTGCCGGCGTCCCTCTTCGGTTAAAGCGGTGTCACAACTGGCAACATCAGGAAACATCAGGACCACAATCAGAGCGGAGTACAGCATCTAGGCTCAGTTTAATGAATCGGGTAGAAAGGAACAGGGAAATGAGGGACAGAGCAGACTTTTACTGTATCTGCAGGGAGGTACTCAACAATTAAACTGTTCAGGTTCACACTTTTGGACATAAAGTTGACTTCTGTCCATGTAACACATCTGGAAGACGTGTCCATTTTTGTCTAATCCAGAGCTGGGAAGCTCCAAAAAGCTTTTATTTAGTCACAGGTCACTGTGACAAACCAAGCCTAAGCTGTATTTCCCATTAATTAAGTGTAGCTCCTTGGCTATACTGCACCTCAGAGTTCTGGTTTTCTGAGGTCTGGTGACTCTGATTTAGTCAATACTGGATATTTTACTTAAGGACAACACAAAACGGAGAAAAACGAATGCTGCAGTTTCTTGGTATTTGTTTTGAATCCAACAGAAAATGATGGGATTAGAAGATTTATCCCAATTAAGATAAGATAGTCTTTATTGATCTCACAATGGAGAAATTCACTCGTCACATCGGCTCATACAAGAGCCGATGTGCCAATTACTGAATAAACCTATACATCTTCAACAGTCCAGATTTTTATAAAACTCAATAAAAGTGCATAAAGAACAAGATGTTGGTTCCTGAATTTAAAGAAGACGTTTTCCAGGACTTTCTGCTTCTGATCCATTAAAATAAATAGATTTTTCGGTATCTGAATTGTCTTTTTCCTAATCTGTGGCCTCTGGTTTGGTGCATTTCTCTTATTGTCCCAGCGTTAGGCGTGGACTGGTAACCTTACCAAGGTATGCCACTTTTTAATAACTTTGACCTTGTTTACATGACAACGATCCACTGAAAATGAAACTTTTCCCCCGTGTCTGTTAACACATTTACACGTCTGAAGCGTTCTAATCGCTCACACCTGGGCATTAGATCGCAGCAGCTCTCACGTCTCTTTGCTGATGTTTCAGTCCTTTAAATTGCCACTGATTCTGGATCAGAAGTAATTTCAGTTCAGATAAGCCCTTACGGCATTTGATACAGCTGGATGATCCAATTAACAAAAGTGTGGCAAAGTTTCCTGCTGAAGCCACACACGTTTAAACAAAGCAGAAACTAACTTAGCTATGCAAAATACTGAGAGGAAACATTGTTATTGTGATCATGGTTTCACTTCATGAAAACCAGACGCATTACAGTGGAGAGAAAGTCAAGTGGAAATCCGCTGACATCGTCTGCCATGGAAACTCATCGCTGGGATTCGCCTACAAGTCCAATCCTTTTTCTTCACTGGACAAATTATTAAAGCAGCAAACGACGGATCGCTTGATGAAGTCAGAGCTGAAATATTTTCACAGACTGCCAGAAGTGGAGGGAGATGGGTGGAGGGTGCATTTCAGCGCAGAGGAGAGCATGCAGTAGAGAAGTAGGCAGAGTAAAATGTTCATTTTGAAGCACCTGGATGGAAGAGGAGCATGTTTGGATGGTAGGAGGAAGAGCAGGTTTAGGAGAGAGGCATGAGATGGGCACAAAGAGCAGAGAGAGAAGAAGCAGAGGGGTGGGACTGCCCTACATGTCACATTCCTCCTAACATCTGGCTGCAATACACCAGCTCCCTGTTCCAGACTATCCCTCGCTGCCTTTCACAGACACATAAGATCCCAAGGCCTCTGACCTGCGAACGCACAGGAACATATGTGCGCACCACGCCGTGCCAAACTACGCACGTAACCTCCCTCAACAAGCCCAGCTCCGGCACGCCGAAGATCAAACGCGTCCCCTCTTCTCCATCCAGTCCTCCAGGGACCCTCGTCGTCTCCTCCTGGCCTGATCAGGGGGTACGGCTGGTTGGTGCGGGGTTTCCCCCCCCGCTTCCTCTGTGAGTCAGCACCGCTGCATGTTCCCAGGCGCTCTGGTCCTCAGCAGGGGAAACCTGATCCCAATATTTACAGCCGCACACACACACATGTGCTCACACACACATGGAGGAACAGGAAGTACGGAGAAGACAAAATCTGAAGATGTGTGTGGTCCCGTCTGGAGGCATGCCTCGTCTCTCTGGGGGGAAGGAAAGCCAGTACGGTGGTGGGGGTGGGGGGGGGGGGGGACGCTGAGAGACAGGTGGACAGGCCAGTGGACACAGATCTACTGTCTACGCTTTGAGACGTGCGCTGGCATGTGGAGGCGTCCGTCAGAAAGCGTTCACTGCAGAGGGACGGTAGCCCGGCGCTGCTGGAGCAACGCTGTGTGTGTTTGTGTTAGAGTGTTTGCTTACTGTCAAAGTGGTCGTGTCGCTGTTTGAAGGTGGATTGTAGGCTGGTGCTAAGCCTGGACACGGGAGCTTTGATCTCCGTTTGGCTCTGCTGGCTCAGTTTCTCCTCCATCTCCGCCGTGCAGCAGGAGAAACCCTGCGGACACACTTTCAGCGAGGCTCCTGTAAAACACACACACACACACACACACACACACACAGAGCGCAGTGAGATTCCTGAACACCTGAACATCAACACACATCAAGAAACCATCCTCATCCAGGATGCCTTCCCAACCATTCCTACATCTTGAAGCTTTCTACGTTTTTTGTTTTAGATTTTGTGTGAAAACAAACATTAAATGGGGCATAATTGTGAGGTGGGAGGAAAATGATAGTTTTCACGTTCTCTTCAAATCTGAAAGTCAATACTTTGTAGAAGAACCTTTCACTGCCACTGTAGCTGCGAGCCTTCCCGTCTTCCAGCTTTGTACATCAACATTTCTGCCCACAGGTCTTTGCTCAAGCTCAGCCATATTGGCTAAAGCGTCCTTGAACAGCCATGTTCAGGTGACGCAGCAGTGTCTTTGTTGGACTGCATGTTTAGACTCATTGTACCAATGGGAGGCGACCCTTCAGGCCCAGTCTGTCTTTTGCAGTGTCAAACAGGATGGTCCTACATTTAGCTCCATCCATCTTCTCCTTGCTCAAGGAAATGGCTGTATTGTGACAAAATGCGAGAAAGTTTAAAGGGGAGTAAATACTTTTGTGAGAGGGATTTATAACAAGATGGGGAAGGAAGTCTTTAGGTGACGTACTCAATAAATGAAGCGAGAGAAAGAGCATCAGTGGCAACAACCAGGTGGGAAATCCGTCCGTTTTGGGATCTGGTCTTTGAAGCGCGAGGTCAGAGCTTCAGCCTTCACCAAATCAAACACACCTTGGCTGTTTAAAGCCCCTTCACTGCGCCTAATTGTAACACTCAGCACAGCGGCCTTAAGCCGGCCACTTCACCGAGCAGGCCTCTTATCCCAGCCCTCCTCAGACCTGATGGGTAGTTTAGTGCTGAAGCATTTTCTGAGTGCCGTGTCCTTCTAAAACACAGGTTTAAAAGAGACACGGGAATTAACTCCTCACCCACTTTGCACCTTAGACGTCTCATCTCAGCCCCAGGCATATCGAAGCGGTTCCATTGTAAGCGGATGCTTTTCCCCAAACGTTTGACTGAATAAGGACTTTAGAAAACCTGCTCCCCAGACGCGTCAAACAAGTGAGAATGGCTAAAGTCTGATTGGCTAACGGGGTCTGGGTCAGGGACAGTTGGTTCCTCTGATCCGATTCTGTAAACACACAACTTTTACTTTCCTGCTAGATGTTTGCGGACGTGTTCAAGGCAACTAGTTCTCACCCATCAATGATCTACATTTCTATTGACGCGCGAGCAAAGAGGGCCAAAGACCGTTCATACAACAGCTCCCATGTCCCTACCTCAGTACTGTCTAGGATTAAATGAGACCGAGAGCGGGTTTACCCCTGAAGTACAGCGAGGTTCAGCGCAGGACGAGCGCAGGACGTCGCAGCTGGAATAATGTTTTGTTTTAAATGTAGCTGCTGGAATTTGTGGGAACACAGGGCTCCTTTGACTGCATCGCAGCACCAGCGGTCTGTTTGCTTTCCCCCGCCAGCGTGTTCTCACTCACTGTCAGCATGAACACCTTTCAGGAACGTTAAAGCCAGACCCGGTGCTTTCTGGCGTGTTGTCCCTCTACTGCAGCTCAATAAAGCGGCCCCGGCCTCATTTGATCTGGTCCTAGGTCCGGTTCCCCGCTGAGCTCCCAAGTCCCACAAAGACTGGGACTTACATGGTACCTGGACGTACGCTAATAGAACAAGTGTTCCCTTTCACTGCTCGTCACATTACAACCCCGAGCTTCACTGCGTTTCAGTGGGGGTTTAATGTGATAGACCAACACACAGTAGTGCTTATCTGACACGAGCAAGAAAAACTAGAGTCAGGGGAAATGTTTTACAGATGAAAATCGGAAATAAGTGGAAGATGAGTAGAAGCTCTGCAAGCTTGGACAAAACAGGGTTTATTTTAGGATAACCCTGCACTGCAAAAAGAGAGCTAAAAGTCAGTCAAATATTATTGAAATGAGTGTATTTGTCCTTGATTTGAGCAGGTAAATACGATTATCTGCCATTAGAACGGGCATTTTGACCTCTAAAATAAGATAATTAGACATACTGCACTGGAAATAAGATGGAGATGAGCTGTTCCTATTTTAAGTGCAAAAATATTATTCCATTGGCAGATCATTTAAACCTACCTGCTCAGATCAAGGGCAAATACACTGATTTTAAGAACATTTTATTTTAGCTCCCTTTTTGCAGTGTACACAGCATTCTCATTTTCCTCGTCAGCTCTGTCCAGCTGATCGCAAATAACATGAAAATGCTAAATGTAGAAGAGCCCAGTGCGCATGTGCCACGGCCATTTAAGATCCGGACAAACATTGAGCGGTAAAGCTTAGTTTAGTTTACTTCTGCGAGTCAAACAGGCTCCTTTCCCACTGCAGGCAAATGTGGGCCAAATCTGATTTGAGCCACTTCCATCTGTGGTCCAGTTCGTATCTGATCTTTGGGAACGTGACTTCAGTGGGAACCTCCGAGGCTCATTTAAAGCAACACGTGTCACAACTTTGCGCCAGCAGCAGCAGCTGATCGCAGTTAGCATTAGTAAGACAGAGGGGAGCGACCACAGCGCTGCGCAGTGGAGGTACAGCGGGACTTTAAGACCACAGGAAAACTACTACTCAATCCATTGTATGGCATTTGAATGGGGGCACCAAGTCGTAATCTGCCACCGTCGCAAAGCGATAAAAATGAATTGCGACGCGTGTCCTGCCGTTGGAGTCGAGATGAGAGGCGCCCTCCACTTCCTAAAGTTAGGAGTGAACTCCGTCTCTGTGCAGGAGTTAAAATCCCTGCCCCGCCAGTCCTGGCTGCGTCTCCACAGCCAAACAGACCTCTGCTTATCCAGAACGTCGTGAAATGCCAACGTCCAGACCCAATTCCAGCGACTGCAGGTGCGTTTATTTGGCTCTGTCAGTGGAATGAAAACGCCCGCATACAATCCATGACATCCCTCGTGTTGGTGATCGGAAACGCAGCACACACTGGTGCTGAAACAGGCTATAAAATGGCCTATTGGACTGTCAGGGTGTGTGTGTGTGTGTGTCTGAGGAAGGTGTGTATGTGTGAAGGTCAGATGGGATGCGAGTGTCCGATTACAGCAGGATGACTGACTTTACACCCGTTTTAAAAGTCTACTTTTTGGGATGAGCCCCATTATAATTCAACAACACAGGCCTATAATAATAATTAATAATAATTTTTATAATAATTTTCTTTGCATCAGCTGTAATTCTACATGGATGCAGCAGGTTTCAGTCCTCGTGTTTGACCCGTTGTACCTCTCCTACCTTTATAATAGTACTGCTTTCTTTCCGTTTTGCTTTTTGTTCTATGCCGTTTCTCGACTGAAGCTTGAAAAAGTGAAGCTTCCTGGACGTCGTCATCTTCCAAAATGATCGGTATTGCAGATGTTTCCATTCTAAGCTCGTACTCTGATGCGCGAACATCCCGGCAACGTGAGCAAATGTGAGATCATTCGCGATCAGTCCCACGGCATGATGCTGCCACCACCATGTTTCACCTTGAGGACGGTGTTTTATAGAGAGCTCTCTGCCACAGAGAGTTTTGTACGGAAAAAATCCAACTCTGGTTTCATCTGACCTGTGGACTCCTGCAGCTCCTCCAGAGTTATCATGTAACTCCTGGTAAGTGCTTGTGTGCCGTTTTTGCCCTTTTTCCTCATGATGCTGCTTCATCAGACTCTTAAATGGAGATTAAAGTAGACCCTATCAACTCTATCTGAAGGCAAGTGGTTACATTCAGTTTTATTTAGCTGTGACACTTGGCGCTGGGGGACTAAAAACATACGCCCAACACCCTATTTAGATTAGTTTCTGTAGAAAACTGCTGAATCCATGTAAGAACTGGTGAATAAGTTAAAGTATAAGAACGTTTCTAAGGCCCTGTGCGGTAAATGAATGCAGCCCTTACCTGCACACAGAACCCAAATACATTTAATGTCTCTGGGTTTCCTTTAATGCCACCTTCTAGGGTTTGAAAACAACTCACAGCTACACACCCATCCACACAGCTCAGTGGAGGGAGGGATGCACCATGGCGCCATAAACTGGACCCCTCCGTCTGGGATCAAGTCCAAAAAGCCTCCAGTCACTCCATCGCTCTCAATCCTCTCCTCAGACCCATCTCCCCCGCTTCCAACCATCAGCCGTTCTGCTTGACCCCCCCGATGCGCCAGCACACACACACACACACACCAAGGTACAGGCACACATACCCAGGCACAGCTGGCAGCGCCTACCAAAACACATTCGCACATCACATTGCTACTCAACACATGGCTCTTTGTGCAGTCTTGATTGGAGGTGCAGGGACACACACACACACACACACACACACACACACACACACACACACACACACACACACACACACACACACACACACACACACACACACACACACACACACACCGACACATACACACACACAGACTTAAGTTTGAGGTGGAACAGCCAGCCAGTCTCTCCTCTTGCAGGGCCCCCTGCTTGCCCACAGCAAAGGCGTACAATCTGAAGGCTATATCCATGTGGAAAATAGCCCTAGTTACCAAGGTACACAAATACAAGTTGAGATGGTCAGTATTTCTCAGGAATGTCTGCACAAATGTCACACTGTTGCCCTGAAGGATTCGGTTTTTGACGAGTTAAGGCACTAAAACAATGTCCACTTTGTTCTAACTGGGGTCTTTTTCAGACAGTTTCTGAAGTATGACGGTGAATGAAATAATATTAAGTCTTATGAGAAAGAAAAGCACGCAGAGATTTTAGCCTCGCAGCCTCTTTTTGGGGGTTAATGCATCAGTTGTTAACCACGTCTGACATGAATAGTCCTGTATGGTCTGAACTGGCGCTCCTTTCCAGGGAACCCTTCAGGGGCCTCTCAGCCCCGCGGCTCCCCCAGTAATTTAAGAACTAACGAGACAAAGTGCCACGGCATTGTTCAAGGGTCACTTGGAAGAGGAAAAGTGCCATTTATGGCGCTGCAAACAAGAGGGCAGCATCTTGTAAACAAACATGTGACTGTGTGTCATGGCATTCATCTGCTCTGTGCTGCTCCTTTTGTCGGGGGGCCGGCGTCCCCTTTAAAGCACCCATAAAGTAAGTCACTTCCCTTTGACATTGTCCTGCCGCTCAAACTCCCGTTCTCAGAGGAAGGACAGAGAGAGAGGGGGGGGGGGGGGGGGGGGGGGGGGGGGTAGAGGTGAAAACGCCTCAGAGACAAAAACCAGATTAGACACCTCACCCCCCCCCTCCGCTGCCATCATGTGCCCCCGAACCAGACGGACCTCATAGTGCCCCCTCAGGCTTAACCAGCAAGGTCAGGGGTTAACAGCAACTCCTCCGAGAGAGGTTGTGTCCTCTGACCCCCCCCCCCCCCCCCACTCCACCTTCCTGGTCTGACAGCCAGCATATCCACCACAGAAGGTGATTCGTGCTTCTGTCACACCAACAATAACGCCGCCGACACACATGCTGGCAGGATTCCCACGTGGGCGAACACCAGCCGGATATTTCAGGTTATAAACTTCTTAGGGCCTAAAGATTATTAGACACCGCCTACGGCCTTCAGACGGTTCAGAATTAGCGATGCACACCCAAGAGAAGACGGCCTTTCACCTGAGCTGACGAAAGCAGCCGAGACGTCCACGGTAACTCTAGAGGAGCTGCAGATCCACGGCTCAGGTGTGCCAACAAGAGCACCGTTAGGGGTTCCCTCTGGCTTCAGAGCCTTGCATTCACTTTTTGAACTAGCCAGGAAGAGCAGCTACTACTTCTGAGGTTAACACCAGATTTCAACATGGTTGTATTCCTACCTCGGCTCATTACTGCCCCCTTTCAATCTCCTCTAGGGGTCTTTATAGCAGGTCTTGTGGCTCCCTCTTTGGTCTCCATGCTCAACCCTTTCCCTGCTCTGGGCCTCCTCCGCTGCTTCCTAGTTACGACCATGTTGAAACGAAACTCTCAAAGCGCCAAACTGCTCACATGACCTCTGTCTGTGCGGAGCTGACAGCAGAGATGATCTAAACTATTTACATTGCTGTCATTTGTACTCATTTCCTCCCACTCTCCGACTTCCGTCGCTAATCCTTTCAGTGCCTCCGTCTTCTCTCCCGTCTCCATCCTCTCTTCTCTCCCTGATTTCTGTCTCCTTCCAGAATAACTGTTGAAATAATGTATAAAAAAATGTTTCAAACTGCTCACAAAATCTACAGGAGCTGGGTCATTCCAGATATCGCTGGCTTCTACCAGCGCTGGTTCAACCCTCCGATGATTTGAGGTCAGATTAACGTTTTAACCAGCCCTCCATGTTTGGATTACCTTACCGTTAAAAGGCGTTGAATCCGACAGATGTTGGTTTGATACCAAAAGAGATGCTGGGACAGCAGAGGAAGCCCCTAGCTCAAAGAGAGACGGGGAAAGCGCGCTAAGTGTGCAGCGCAAATGTTTCTGGATTTACTTTATGGCTCTGATGCAGACGTTGACGTGTTACAATTGTATGCAACAATTTCATGCATTATAACAACTGTTTTTGCAGGAATTGAGATATATATAAAAATACCTGCAGCGACTTTATAGCCCTGTAGCTTGGTGGGGGAAGACAAAAATGTACTTCTTGGCAGACATGCAAAGCTTCATGCATGGTTGAATGAAGCTGAATGAATGACTGAATGCACTGCACGGCGCCCTGAACACACCACCGCCACAGTGAAATATAGTGCTGAAGATGCTTTTCTCCAGGCATCAGGGTCAGGCAAGGAGATCAGATATGAAGACGGATGGAGGTGTAAACTGGGTAATCCTAGAAGGAAAGCGGTTGGAGGCTGCAACAAGGAGACTGGGGTGGATGATCACCTCCCAGGAGGAAATGACCCTAAACATGCAGAGTTTCAGTGGAACCGTTCAGATCAACATATATTCATGTGTTAGGACGGCCTAGTCAAAGTCCAGACCTAGATTCAACAGAAAGTCTGTTACAAGACTAGAGCATGTGTGTTTGCTGACACTCTTCCACGCAATCAATCCAATCTAAAGCTTTTTTGCAAAGAATGGTCAGTAGAAGCATACCTGAAAAACAGCTACAGCTGTAACTAAAGACGTTTAACAGGCTTAAAGTTGGGGGCTTGAATACAAATGTCTGTAATGCCTCAGATTTTGATTTTATTTTCAAAAAATCTTGTGTTTTTATTTTATTTTAAATACTTCATTTAGTCTAACAATTATGTAGCGCTTTGATTTTGGCCTGGAACATAAATTCACAATAAGTGGCTTTGAGGTTACGGGACAAAAAGAAAGAAATTCAACGAATGCTTTGGCAAACGATTGCTTTTCTAAACCGCAGGGACTCATTAAGCCACAGGCTCGGACAAATCCCAAACGCCTCACTGTGTCGTCCGTGCTTGAAGGCGCGCGGTCGCTGAAGTCAATCAGAGATTTCAGCTAATTTATTACAAACTCAACAGCTCGTCGTGTTTAGATTGCACAACTCAAATCTACAGGTCAACCCAGAGAGAGGAGGATGGTGCAACTTGACTTTAAAACAAAACAAAAAAAAAGGTAAGAAAAGAAGCATAATTCAAGTTGCTGTGAATCGTCTGGGAAAGCTGGAAACGCGTTCAGCAGTTTCAAAGTATCCAAAGCAGCTCAGGAATGAGGAGGTAGGCATAATTGGCAATTACAGCTCAGCCCCGGCTGCAGCGTGTGAAGGAGGGCCGCTGTGTTACGCACACGCAGCCACGACGCTCCGCTGCGGTGCCTCTCCTCCGTCCGGGAGGAAACGGTGGTGGGAGAGGGTTAAAGAGACGGCTGCAACTTGTTGAGCAACTTTCTTCTCTGCTCCACATCCTGCCACGAAGACTGTAAAAGGCACTAAACCTGCGGCGGTGGAGGAGCGGGGCGCGTCCCCCCCCCCCCCCCCCCCCCGAGGTGAGACTGGGTGATGTGTCAGCTTCTAGTCACCAGGCAGAGTGAAGGAGTGCACGGCGTAACCACAATAAGGTGCATGTTTTACTCAAACAGCTTCTATCATGTTGCTACACGCTTACAAATCACCCTTTTCAGCTGTAAAAATAAAAAAAGTGGCTTTTATCTGCAATTTCAAAATTAAATCTGTTCAGATTTTACAGTCTTTTCTAAAAAAAAAACTCGGTGAATAGCTGTAACAAACATTTTTGCTAAAACAATCCTTTAAAAGACAATTTATCTTTATTTTTATGGGATCCAACTTAAATGAACTTGGCTTTCATCTCAAACGTCATTCATTTCTTGGAAAAGCCGTTGTTTTGTTTAGCTGCTAGCAGCAGAGCCTTAAAGTCAATCCAACAAATGGGTCTAAGTTTCAGAGCTCGTTAGGTCTTTGTGTTTAATTAGAGGACCAGAAAAAAAAACAAGTGGTCTAAAGGAAAAGGAATCAATTCGAGTAACACTAGAACCCAGCGACACACCGTTGACTTTTGAAGCAAGTAAAGAAAAATCCATCTTTGTTGCACCATTAAAAGAAGTCCTTTACCTGGGTTTTTATTTACAGGACAAAGGAGCACAGGGGGAGTTTAAAGCGCACCCTTCTATATAACATTGATCCTCATCTCCTGAGTCCACTAACCATCGGCACATCATAACGTCACTGATGGAAATATGGCGTGACTTTGGCGAAGAGCTACAACATGAGCCTAGAAAGCAGCGTGTCGTACAACTAGTGACAACGACTGACATTTAAAAAGTCCAACGTCTTGCTGCCATTCACATTTCTGTGCTGAATGACAGCAAAGGATGAAACCGGTTGCAAAGGGAGACTTTTATTAAACGCTGTGCAGTTCATGTGGTAATAATCAAGGCAGGGCGAGATATCCACCTACTCTTTATCCACTCCAGCCTCATACATGATATACGTGTCCAGCTGCTCCAGAGAGAACAAAAGAGGTTTCTCTGGATCTTAGTTTGTGAAAAAAAGTCTAAAAGACACGAGATGTGCTGGGAGGGGAACGCCTGGATCAGAATGAAGCGTTTTAATAAAGTGTATGCAAACGCCCACCGCCGTTTCCCATTGGTCCTGCTGAGTGGTTCACTTAGTTTTCCTAAACTGTGACTAAGTGACTCACTTTGCTCTCTTGGTGATTGACTTTTGTGTGGGTTTATTTCCAGGTGACATAAGCAATAGCTGGTTAGTGCCTGCACAGAGAGACTGATGAAAGCTTCCCGTTGGCTGCTTTAGGTCATGAGTAATGTTTCGCTCCAGGACAATCCGTGTTTAAGAAGACAAACGGTCGTCACAGGGCGGGGCGAGCTACATTTGGAGCGAGGCACCCACAAAGTCATGGTTTGGGAACTGAAGTCTTCTAAAAACATGTCTATAGCGTAAAAAAAAAAATAAAGTGAAAAAGAGCTAAAGATAATCAGATTAATTCATAAGAAACTTCATTAGAAAAACAATCTACATGTTGACCTCCATAGAAAAGGTCAGAAAATAGGCAGTCCCTAATAAGGATCCCTTTATTTAATCCCTGTGTTACACAATAAAAACATTTGTAAGGAGTCCTTTAAAAGCAAAACATTACTTTTACAATATGCTGAGACTTGTTCATTCAGGCTGTGAGAAAGTGGGACTTTCAGCACATAGCAGCAGGGCTCACAGTGTTTTATAGAACATGTTAAGATTTGGAAATGGTTGAAGCCTTAAAAAAAAAAAAAAAAAAAAAAGTGTTCTGTTCACGTACTATGACCATAAAATAATGACAAAACAAACATATATTCATCTTCAAATAAAACAATTATGCCAAGCGTTTGTCCTGATAGTGTTTATGTGTTATTTTTGAGCCTAAAAACTTTGCAGAGAGAACAATCAGCTGATAAACATTGTTGTGCTGCCTGCCGGCAGTACCGCGGACCTACAGAAAGCAAGATGGCGACAACGGTCGCAGCTACAAACCGAGCAAAAACAAAGTGTAAAACACAGAAATAAAACTAAAAGTCAAGAGGCTGCGATGATTTAAGTGGAAAACCTCTGTCTGCAACCAGAGTGAGAGAGAAAATGATAAAGTCATGGTACGTGACTAGGTCCCTTTAAGAGAAGCCTAAGTAACGGTGAAGGGAATACATTCACTCTGGCATACAGACAGAGTTACGAATGAGTCTAGTCCAGAGCGCTAATTGCTAAGATAAGCTGCCAACCCAAACTTAAAACGTCAACCTCAACAGTAAATTCCTGCTATACAGCAACTACTCGCTCACACGTGGCATAAAGTCCCATCTGCTTTCAAGATTAAAATATCTTAGGGATTACTCAGGTAAGGAATCATGGGAAAACTAATTTCTATTTCAAAGAGTAATCAGAATGTGCTTTGTTTGCTCGCAGCTTTCCTTAAAGTCCATATTAGCCATAGAACTGGTGCATCTCTTGAAAAGATGACCTCTGTAAACGGGCTCCTCCTCTACGGTGGTCCCATCCATCCCGTGATGAAAAGTTAAAGCTCCTAAACAGCTGCTTCCACCACTCTGCGCACCGCTTCACGCTCTCACCAATAGACGACGAGACGTGCTCGTACTTGATGACACGAAGGTTTGAGCCGACCAAGTCGCCTAAAAAATGACAACAAATGTAGAAGAGCGGGAGGGCGCTCTGCTTCTGTTTGGGTCCAGTATTTGAAGCCATAACGGGGCGACTCAACCCAACGCAGGGATGACACTACTGTGGATCTAAAACTGCCCTTAAGCTCAGAATACGGTTCCTATCCTAGTTTTATGATATGAGCCCCGGCTCTGACGGCGCTACGAGTCATGACTCAGCAGCCGTGTCAGAGGTTAACGCAGGAGAACGACTGCGCCGAGCATCGGAAGCACCCTTAAGAATAAATAGATCTAAGCCGGGGAGGAAACCCCTCCGCAGAGCTGAGCCCTTAAAGCACGAGCTCTGCTTATGACGTGAGAGATTTATGGCGCTCAGAACAATGACCGCCGTCCCTTTAGGAGCCAAGAGGTTGTGCTTTGGAGTGAATATTTTCAGCTGCCACAAAACTGAGTAACACGCGTTTCCATAAATGAATCGGGAATATAAAAGATTTGTTCCACAATACAGCTGGTAAAACGTTGAACTGGCCAAAATCTCCCCGTCCCACAGCATTAAAAGAAAGCAAATATGCCGGCTTCTGTACCGCAAAGCAGCAAAGCCCAACACTAGATACGACTTTTTCAGACTGCAGCACTTCAGAGTGACGAATTAGCACATTACCGTGTTAATCTCTGCCAAATCTTCTCCTCCTTTCCTGCTATACGCGAATTCCTTTCTAAAAGGCCGGTCAATTTAGCAAACAATGCACACGCTGGGATCCATAAATCTGAGCCCGCTGCCACCAGAGTCCATTTCTGATTACTAAACCAGTCGGGGCCCCCGGGCCAATTAAAACTCTCCATTTGTGAAATTCCACGACGCCGTCATCCATGAACATTTGCTCAGAAGCCCCCGGGGAGATTCCACAACATCGCCCCGGCCTCTCGCTCCGTCTGTTTCCCCCCCGCTCCGTCCTGGGCCAGCATCTAGGGCTTTGTCTGCGGCACAAAAGCTCCCTGCCTACACCACTTCCCAGGTCACTGCTTTGTCATGGCTTCAGCTCGCTTTCCAAGCAGTCCAACAAGTCAGAAACCCCATAACAACACTCTGCTCTGGAGCTCAGTTTGGCCTTTACAGCATCAAATATACACAACAGGCATTACTGGGACCAAGGCATAAAAAAAAATTATGGTTTCAAGTTGTATATTTAAGCCCGGCCTACAACATGTTTCCTATAAATGTTCTAAAAGTCTTGGTTTTTCCTGAATCTTATACAACATTCTAGAAATTTCAATGCAAAAGACTGGACCCAAGAAGGGGGGGTGTAAATTGTCTGTATGTTTCAATAATATCAATAAACTCCCACCAGTCTGTTTTAGCAGTGTGGCCATGAGACATCTTTAAAATGTTTACCTTGTCCCATTCTCACATCTACATTGCTTGGCTGTGGAAAACTTCTACTGGATGGCCGTGGATTATCAGGGGCCAAAAAAAAAAAAAAAAAGATGTGGGATTGAGTGGAATCATCTCTGCAAATGATTTGGACAAAAACCTGATCTGATTCATGTGCTCACGTAAAAAGCAGTTTATTATAGTCAGTGCGTTCGGCTGCCCCCCCCCCTATCCAGGAAGTCGTTACAGACTTGGCGGAGTTTTTACGTAGAAAGCCTTCCTTGATGCGGCCGGGGATTCGAACCCGCGTCCACGCAGGGACTAAAAGCCACTTTATCAGAACTTTGTTCATATTGAGTTTTCTTTTCCCCCCAGACTTGGAAAATGATGAATGACAGTCCCACGCTTGTTCCAAGCTTTTTAAGACTGCATAGAAACCCTGCTACTAATGAGGTGCCAAAGAAAGCCCCAGAGTGGCTGTACAGAGCTCAGATCAATGCAGCAGAGCCCCCCTCCCCCACCTGTTGCTGTACCCCACCAGACAGCTGGCTTTAAGAAAGCTCTTTTCCTTTCTTTTACAGTGTTTAATCTAAAGCTTTGTGTAAATACCGTGATATGTAGTGTTTTTTCCTCAATGTTATTTTACAGTGGGACTCTAATGCCAAGCCTAGACGCACGCCTGCTTCAGCTCTTTTAGAACTAAATCAAAAACAAACATAAAGCAGGTCAAAGCGACCATTAAGGTAACGCATGTGTGCTACGACGATCAAAAGCGTGGCTAAACTTTACAAAAATGACCCTTCAGCTCAGACTTAAACCATGTAGAGGAGAGGGCTGGGCAATATATACAGAGTTTTATGATAAAAAGATTGTTTTAAAGAGATGAGAGAATATAATTTAAACTGAGATGGTCTATGTTGCGTTAGAATTATAACTAAGTATTCCAGTAGGTTATTTTTCAGACTTTTCTCATATTTATCTACAGCTGTTTGTCAATAAATCGTGCTCTCCACGACAAGCAGAAGACTTGATGGGTCTCCTCAGAGATCTCTAGTCATCCACACTCTGCGTGTCTTCAGCAAAGGGCTCTGCGTGCGGACAGATACCAACCTTTCTTTAAAAGCTTGAGGCACATCGGATTGTGAAAGACACAGTGTTTGTAGCCAACCTTAAAAAAACAGGTTTGTGCAAATCAATCCGAGCGCTACCAGGGGAGGGACTGAGGCAGACAGCTGAGGAGAAATTGATGAAGAATAGAAAAATCTTTGTTCCTGTGGCATGAAACCAGGAGCTTCCTCCAAGTGGCCACTGCGTTGGATACGTGCTTTAAACAAATGATGGGTGACAATGTCTGGTACCAGAACCAGAGAAAGCTGATTTAGCGGCTGTAAAGTCATGTATGCACAACAGCTATTCCAGTCTGAGAGCTAAATGCTAGTTATGTCCTTGGTAATAAACAGAGGGACCCTGTGGAGAGGATGGAGGCCCCCTGCGTTCTGGGCAAAGGCGTAAGAGAGTGGAAAATGAGGAAATTTACGCCAAGCATTAGTCCTGTTAGGGTCTACTTGTCCTTTTTGAGCTTGAAAAGAACTGTGCAGTAACTGGAGTACCTCCAGTCATATGCCTTGTTATGGTAAATATACACAAAAAATGCTTCGTTGACTAAAACAGAAAAAACAATGTGGAAAACAAAGAAAAAAAATATAATAAGCCAATAGGGGTTGATCATTTAATCGGAAAACCTTTGTATGCAACCAGAGTGAGCGACTTAATTTCTAGGATTAAAGGACTAATGTCTCTTACCTGACTCCGCCAGATAGATTTGCTCCGCATATCCATCTGGAAACCTTCCGTTGAAGTAATTTTGGGAAGGGGCGAAAATACTGGTTAGCTGATTGGCCTATGTTGGTGATAGACAGGCCAAATAAACCAATCAGATTCGTCGTGGCTCGTAACAGAGCGAGGACGAAAACACAACCACAAGCCAAGCTACTCTTGCTGCTGCAGGTAAAGGCTCATTAACTCAGCAAAGAAATACTCTGTAATTCCGATAAAACTTGCTCGATAGCCACGCTAACGCTAGTTTTATCGGCTGAAGCCGCCATGTTGTTTAGACTGAACTGTCGCGCTTCTCGTTGCGTCACACCTCAACCCGCCTCAAAGCCAACGCTGATTGGACGTTCGTTTGGTGAACGGCTCCAAATTTTCTTTAACGGAGAGTAGCCAGACTGATCTGCGAGTGAAACCTTGAAAGCTCGCGAGATCAGGATGGTCTCACGAGGCTATAATGTCTCAGCAGGATCTGGAAAATCTAATCCCTGCATTTATTTTTAGTAGAATTGATTACTGCAACGGTGTTTTCACAGGTCTGCCTAAAAAGTGGATCAGACAGCTGCAGCTGATCCAGAACGCTGCTGCCCGCGTCCTCACTAAGACTAAGAAAGTAGAGAACATCACCCCAGTTCTAAAGTCCTTACACTGACTCCCTGTGTCTCAGAGAATAGACTTTAAAATACTTCTGTTAGTCTATAAATCCCTGAATGGCTTAGCACCTAAATACATCACAGACTTGTTATCAGTGTATCAACCCTCCAGACCACTCAGGTCTTCTGGTTCTGATCTACTCTGCATACCTAGAACCAGAACCAAACACGGAGAAGCAGCATTTAGTTCCTATGCTCCACTTATCTGGAACAAACTTCCAGAAGACTGTAAAAGTGCTGAAAGTCTGAGTTCCTTTAAATCAAGGTTAAAACACTATTTGTTGAGATTTGCCTTTAAATGTAAATCTGGATGTTTGTGGTCCAACTTGTCTTATAACCAGCTGCTAATATTCCACTGCTATGTGCTTTCATCTGTAACGTTTTTCTTTTTCTTTCTCTTTCATGTAAAGCACTTTGAATCGTCTTGTCACTGAAATATGCTTTGGAAATAAACTTGCCTTGGCTTACAGGCATAGAAATTTATAAAGTCATGGGCCCCTTAAACAGAACCGGAATCGAGAATTGGAAATGGAACTGGAGTTGAAACAAAGAAAATGAATTGAAAATGGAGCTGTTTAAATTTAAAGAAATGAAAAGCCCAGCTGTACCGACCATAAAGCTGCATAACTCAGTCATTCATTGGAGCATGGCAACACAAGTGGTTGGTTTCAGGATGTGAGGGTTTCAGTAACAGAAGTATAATCCAAATAAAACTTAAAGGAGCAATAAGTGAGATATTTACTGTAAAGTCAACCTAAATCATTCTCATTGGTCGCCTGGGATGGAAGTAACATTCCCTTTAAACAATCATTCCTCTCCATCAACAATGTCTTAGTCACGTTTATCTTCTTTCAAACCTAGAGGTACAGCACTACTTGGGTTCAGAGTGTAGCCCGTGTTTACTTCCTGGTTTCTGAGCCAATCATACGAGAGTTCCCAGGGTTCTCAAAGCAGAGTGCAGCGTTTGGTATTTTATTTTGGCAAAAGAAAACATTCAGTGGAGTTTCACAGCAGCAATGGACCGTAAAGTAAGTGGCTGGTCTCTGTGAAAGCCACTGTGTATGTGTTGTTCCAGTTTTAACCACCAGGAGCCATTTTTACTAATTGTTCCTGTAAGCCTCTGGTTTGACTTTGTTCTGGTAAACAAATCAACCACTAACAAGAAACCTGGTTGTACAAGTTTTAAGCACGTATCAAAAATAAAAAACAGATTTTTTTTAAAGGGATAAATACCACAAAATACCATGAAACACTTCCACTGAAATCCCCACTGCTGTGGAAACTGGAGGCAATTATTTGCCCTGAGAAATCACTGTTCCCCCTCTCTTCCATTTGTCTCCTCAGGCCCCAGATCTGCAGCGTTTGCCCCGGAGCGTGTTTAATGACAGGTCTGACCTCGGCGCTTTGCTCGAGCCGCGTGTCTTTGTGTCTGCATGTGCACGTTTGAAAGCGAGCGGCGAATGTAAGCAGCTGAGACGGTTATGTTTAGACATTTAAAAACTGGCAGAGATTTTACAGACAAACTAAGAGAACAAGTTGGAGCACAGCACAATTATCACAAGAGGAGACGGAAAGAGAGGGAGAAAGAAGAAAAGAGGCACAAAGACCTTCCTGGCGTGTTCCTCTACACCAGGCCTCCATCTTTTCCACTGACTCATGGCACACAAATGAAAACAGACTTTAAAAGGAGCAGATGAAAAACGCTCTTTACTTAAGGCCAAGCGCTTTACCAGGGGACCCTGCACAAACACGGCTTTGCTGTCAGAGAAACGGTCCACTGTTGAGCTTACAAATACGTCCTTTAAAAACGGGCTGCTCACTCTGAGACCATGGAGGAGAATCTCTGAGGGGGTTAGGGTGCTTGCATGAGTGACTAAGATAAAATCCCAACTCTTAAATAAATGGATTACATTTTTTTTTTTTTAGATATACGACAGCTTTCAAACTGGGTGTATCATTACACGATGCAGGATGGTGACTCACCGCATATCTGACTAGTGACCGGGAGTCAGAAACTCAAACTGACACTCTTCAATTTCAATGAAGGATAAAAAAAAAAAAAAACTCAAAAGGTAGTTACTTTCAATACCAGGGAGGTATCTGAAGATGAAGTGGGAGCAGTTTGAAAAGATAACTATATAAAAAACATGTTTGTGGTTCCATCAGGCTGCGAGAGAGCTGAACTTTCAGGAGATAATAGAAAGGTTTAAAGACGCTGTTTTTCCTTTCTCCATGGGCAGTGCTGGATTTGGACAACAGAGTCAAGGCAAAGGGAATACTTTCTACACAATACAGAGGCTGATGTTTACAGCACCATGAGTGGAAGTTCCTTTTTATTTAAACAGAGGGATCTCAAGAGCATATGGGGGTAAGGGGGGGGGGGGGGGGGGTAACAGTACAGTGAAATGTACTCTGGAAGAATGTGCAGATTACTGAATAATTGGTAAACTTGGTAGAAATGGCCAAATGTGTATAACAATCATTTTTATAGTAAGACTGCAGTCTGCCACTCAACATAAATGCACATCACCAGATGTAAATATTACCATTTGATTCAGATCAAGTGACTTCGCCATATTCAAAAATGGATTTGACATTCTGTGTTGTTTTGCCGTTTTTCATTCTTTCTGCGTCACCTGCTCTGCTCTCTCCTTCCTCTCCTCTTTCACACTTTGACCACGTGGCGCTCAGCTGCTTTCCGTGTTTCACCCCCTTTTCCCCTGCTTTACACGGCCGTCTGACGCGAGATTCAACTGGAGCAATGAGGCGAACCAAATGTGATCGGATTCCAAGCGGAGCTGGAGGTAAATAAAACGTCTGCCGCGTCTTTCGCTTTAAGCGGCAACCTATTGGAGGGTCAGGTATTTGTGATTTATAGACAGCTCATCTGGTCCTCAGACGGCACTGCTGCATCTGTTTCCAGGTGTTCACTTTTGAAACGATGGACCAAACCGTTTTACCAACAATGTGGGTGAGGTGCGGGGTTACGGATGAGTCCTTTTACTCCCTACATGAATGGCAGATATTAATTTTCTGTTTACTTGTATTCTTTTTTGTTTAAATAGGTTCCTCTAATGATTTATGGGGGGAGATCTGTGGTTTTCCCTGATATCCGCCTGTGTACCTATGTTCATTGCTCCTTTAAAGATGCTAACAGCATTGAGTGGTACCAGTTCACATAACCCTAACTCATCACTGGGCTGAATGTTATTATGAATACTGGGCTAGAAATCTTCAGCAGTGCTTAAAAATGAAGAGAAAGCACAAAACATGGAAGAAGCTAGTTTAGATGTATTTTTACACGTCGAGACATGTCTGCAGCTCCTTAAGGCTGTGACGGAGCAAGAGAGAGCAAGAATATCTGGAGCCAACAGTAAGGCTCGGAGTGAAGTAAAGTAGCACTGTTTTATGCTTTTAAGTCTCTAATCTGCGTTTGTCAGGCTGAACATGCTGGAAGCCTTCTGGGAACGTCAGGGTTGAGGTAAAGATCTACGTTCTCTAGGAAATACACATCTAGGCTGTTGTTGTGGTAATGATAACTATGCTTAAGACAGCTATCACAAACATAAAATGTCAACTCCTAATCCTTTTGAATACTTAAATAATCACCCCTGACAGCAGGAAGGCACGAGAAATAATCTGCGGATGCCCCTTTATGTCCTGATAGTTTTAAGAGGAATCTGAACCGTCCAAAACCGATATAGGCGGGTCAAATTCGCACTAAAATTTAACGATCACAAATCTCCCATGAAGAGTCCGAAACAGAGTTAACAAACCCAATCAACAGACAGGGAGCGAAAAGCTCAGACACGGGGAGCTCCTTCTGACCAGATGTTGAGGCAGGACAGGGTCTGTCAAAGCCCCCCCAGGCAGAATGAGGTCAGGTACAAGATCCGATTTCTGGAAGCTCAAAGCCACAAAAGAGCAACAAAGATTCTGATATACCTGTTGGGCTTTACGAAACCGGACACCGGCGGGGGCGGTGGGAAGAGAGGCACTCATGGGCGCCTGTCAAAGGGCCCTGGAAAGCCTAAACCTTACGGTACAATGGTTTAACGGGGCCTCGGTCATGGATGGCTCAGTCCGCTGCTGACGACACGCTCTCACAGTGTCCATAAATCAAAGCTACTCGCTGCCAAGAAGATTCACATCATTTCAAGACTCAGGGCACAATCCTGCATTCCCACACTACTAATTTTATTGCAGTTAAAAAAAAACACAACAACATCTAATGACTTGCAGATTTGGAGCCATCATAGCAGAAAACATTTGATCCTTTCATGTGTGTGTTCTTAACCCGCTCTGAGTTGCCGGCTCTAGGCCAGAAGGCTGTCTGCTGCTCCCCTCATCTTTGAAATCCGAGTTCTGACGAGCTGCTTTTTAAACACATGGCATCGGATTCGCTCAGCTATGCGGAGCGGCCGAGACCCGGCTCGTTCTTTTCTTTTTGGACAAAAGGCTGGAGGTTTTGATCTTAAACACTGTAATTTATAAGAAAATAAATCCAGGACTGAGCGCCGCAGAGAGGGACTGCATAAATATTAGGAAACGCATTAGGCAAACTGCGTTTTTTGGATATGTGAACCGAGTGAGCGAGGGCCTTGTCAGTGGGAGTCTTGATGCAGGCCTTGGGAGTAATTAGCAGGAATTACTGCTCCTCTGGCCCGGGCCCAGCGCCGAGGCTGCGGCCCAAACACCAGAACCAGGCCCTGGCTTCGCTCCCCTAAAGCTCACAGGCCTCTGACGAACTGCACAGGGATGATCATGACTGAACAGACAGCAGACTGCGGCTTCTCGCAATAAAAGAAGAAGAAAGAAAAAGTCTACCTTGTTGGGTTACACCTACACGCACCACAGGGACATGTCTATGCGGTGACTTTTCTTGACGCTCCACTCTGACAGGCTGAGATCAGAGCCGGTGGCTCTTGGCCACACTCCTCACAGCTGGCGGGGCGACGCCGCAGTCGGGACGGGCGACACAAAAGAGACGAACCGCGGCTCGGATATCAGACGGAGCAGAGGAAACGACACCACCGTGTACAGGAGAGCGCCGGCGGCCCGGGTGGACGGTTGAGGAGGGGGAAGGCGTTGCTCGACGAGGTTTTCCTGCCGATGCGGCGCTGACGTTTTGTCTCACCACCAGTGATTTCAGGGCTTCTGGGGTCTGAGCTGCTGATTTCCAGCGTTTCTCACAACCAAAACGAGCAATTAAAACGTAGCTTTGCGTTTTCTGATCGAGGTCATAGCTCTGAATCCTACACAAACTGAAGGACTTGTTTTCAGAAACAAGGCATCTGCCCTAACCCTCGTCTGATTGCCATTAAGCCAGAAACAAAGTGCACGTTGGTACATTTATGGGGGCAAAGCATTTTCTAGCTCTGGGATCTGACCTTTGTCAACAAAGCCCAATCGTATACATCCATTTGAAATATTTCTGTTAACGCCATGCCACCGTGGTATTTTCCCTCAGTTTTACTGTGAGAATACCACATTGGGGCATGCCAAGCCCCGCCCCTCCCCCACATGTAGCTAAGTATGGCCTGTCAGCTGACTGGCTGAGAAAGACAGATAACTTCAGATGTTTATCTTCAGGTCTGTGTACCTAAACTGCAACAACATGTTTCTGGAAGCAGTGGGAATGGCTCTTCTGCTTGAAATAAAAGCAATTCACTAATCTTAGGCATTTATTTTGAAATCTTGACACTGGAACTCTACCCTTCGCCAGGAACCTCATACCAACGACCCATACCGACGATAAGTCAAGTGATGTTTTATAGAGAAATAGCAGAGGAAAAATCTAAAGTTGGTACAAATCATAATTATAGGGAGTCGGGTGCCTCGGGGGATGTTTATTTTGGAAGCACATCCTCTACATACTCACATCAGCACGTTTCCTGACCCAGGAAAGCTACAGACTAAAGTGTGCAGACTACAGCGAGGTGTGCAGGACGAAGCGAGGCAAGGAGGAACCTGCAAGGAACGGTACAAAGGAGCGAGGGGGGGGGGGGGGGGGGAGCCACATGGGCCAGAGACGAAGACAGGAAAGGAAGAGAACAAAACCTCCCGGAGGAGCAGCTAGAGTGTGAACAGCAGGACCAGAACATGAACCGACATGTTAGTCAGGACAGATGGGGCTGAAGAGAAATGGCCAACTTTTAACAGCCTGCAAACAGGATGTGTTAACAGGGAATTTCATAGGGAGAGGTTGGGGGGGGGGGGGGGGGGGGGGGGGGGAATCAGTCCTCTCAGCTCAAAATACGGAAAACCACAAAGCCAAATCAGGATTCCTCGCAGTTTGCCGTGGCCACCGGAGGAAGGAGTCAAGTTTAACTGTGGTCACATGTGCTAAAAATACACAGACGTGGGGCCTTTTGGTGGAGAAATCTTTATTGAATAAAGGTGAGGCAGACGTACGTTGGTAAAAAATCCATGTATGCATCCAGTCAAATACGAATGTTCCTTGTGAATCGACTCATTGGCTGGAAAAGAAGAAAAAAAATCAGTTTGACCCTGAAAGGAAAAAAGCCTTCCTGTCAGTCAAATCCCCTCTTTTTCTCTGCGGACCTCGGTCGGCTCCTCCAGCGCTCTCTTTGTTGCCCCGTGTTCCCAGCTCCGGGACTCCTGAGTGCAGGTCTTGGTGGTCCGGTGTGGAATGTGTCGAGAGGAGGGGAGAGGAGGGAAAGGGGTTCGCTCAATTGTTCCCACACAGAGCATCCACCCCCTACTGATCTGTCGCTCACTTGTCCTTTTTTTCTGGGGGGGGGGACGGGACGAAGGCAAGGACCGAAGCAAAGGATGTGAAGTGATGGAATAACGGACCCTCATTCAACACACATCCACGCAGCTATTGAAGTGACGCGACGCTCGGAGCATACCAAATGAGCGGACCAGAGAAGCGCCGAGTTCCCCCCGCCGAACAGGACTCTTTCCTAAAGTCTAAACAACTCCTTGGATGTCAAAACCATTTCCAGACCGCCAACATTCCTGCAGCTTTAGCCTCTGCGCCGGCTTTTGTTAGCGAGGCCGGGGATACGCTGGCTTGTGTTGGGGACGGTGATAAAGCAGATGTTGCCAGCCGTGGAGAAAAGGGATGCCGGGGGGGTGTGGGTGGGGGGGGGGGGGGGGTCACGCTGGGATGGCAGAACCCAGATAAGAAGCGCCACGTGTATCCGCCCTGCCTCCCTTCTCTGACCCCATCTGGCCTCCCCCCCTCCTCACAGGAAGCCTAAACAGCGTCGCAGAGCCTTAAGGCCTTAGTCAGTAGACGCCAACACTTGGAGCGAGCAAACTATCGATGCTTATTGACATGCTTTAGCTTCCTGGAACATTAAATCAGTCTTTTTGTATGCTCATGAAACCCACTGTGGGGCAGCAGATGTCTGAAATAGAGGCACATTTGATCGTTTGAGTCAACAAAGACGAGCCTGAAAACAGAAATTACAGCCCCCTTCAGAAAATGAGGAGCGAGAGAAATGTTGAACTGGTTCCTGGCACCGGGTAGCAAGACCTCAGCTCATCACTCAGGAATGTTATCAGAGATTATTGCTCATGCTTTGGTCCTGCTTTTTTATATAAATCACCCGGCCCTGCAAACATTTTCTCTGTAAACAAATCATTGATATTAATGTTTATGCGGCTTATTCCGCTGTGGAAGAGGTCCTGTTTTGATAGGAGTCTTTTTATTAGACATGCTTGCAGACACTAAGCCATAGCGCAGTGCTGTAAAAGGTTTAAAGACTGGATGCACACCAAGCCTACATTTAACACACGCCGAGCAGCTTCCTGGGACTTTAGTGAGTCAGGAACTCTCCCTGAATTTAACCACAGCTTTGACTAAACGCTGAGATGACGCATCTGAAGCCATTCGATCCCAATCAGAAAGAAAGAAAAAAAAAAACACATGTATTTGCTTACAACTGTTTAAGATGTTAAAGGGCCAGTGTTAAGAGACTCTTTGTTTGACTCTGGCGGAGGAAGCAAGGTCAGACAGCCTTTATGTCCGTCATGGATAAATCATCAAAGAATCTGATTGCAACTGCTTGCAGCCTGGAGCTTCACAGCCAATAAGCTTCGAGGAGTCAGTAAAACGATTAACGATGGTAAGCTAAGGTGAGAAGTTAGCTTTGTGCTCTATGCAGTGGCTCGCCAGTGGCAGAAACACGTAATCACACATGTTGGTTTGAGCTAGAAATGCACTGTTGTTGGAACAAGTGACACATCTGGTCGTCCTTGGCAACCTGTAGCTACAGGTTTCACGATTGGCCCAATCCAAGGCTGGGTCCACACAGCAGGCAACTGTGACTCAAACCCAATTTTCATTATTTCTTTGCCCTTTTGAGACCAACACCCGGCTTTTTCCATTGTGGTGTGAACGGCCCAACTAAGATCTTTCGAACACCTGAAATAAAATCTGATCCACTTCCGTGTATTATATTAAATCGGATACGTATCCGATAGTTTTCTAAGCGTCTGCTGTCTGAACAGTCATGTAGGATTTCATCCAGGTCGGCCTAGAAGGAGATTGTTAATCTCAATGGTGGCTTTCCCGGTTAAATAAAAGGTTTAAATAATAAAAAAAAATCCAACATTTACGTCACTGTCCTGGCTCCCACTAAACTTCCACTATGACTTCTCTACAGCAGTAGCAGGGATTTCTCTCTCACAGCTCTTCGTCTTATGAAGCGGTCTTAATGTTGTCGGCTCCTCCATTGCTCAACAACTTCACAATAACAGAGAGACGCCGGTGTCCAGTATATGTTTTATAAATGGAGTTTTATTGAACACTTCTAGTAACAATTAAAGGTTTTGCCCCAGAAAACTGGTAAATCGTGTTGGTAGGTGTCGCCAGGGTGGCCCACCGTGCTTTTGTATAAAAAAATAAACATTATGTTGACAGCAAAATTGAAAATATGACTATTTACTTATGTTCTATTGTAAGACATTATTGAAAATACCTAAACACCACCTACAGAGTGTTACAAAAGGCACACAATTGAAATACTGTTTTAACACAAAAAATACTACTAAAATAAATATATTTGTTTAAACTTAAGTTGAATCCTTATCAAGTCATCAGCCAGGGAATCTTAAACCAAACAATATAACGCTGGTTACGTTTAAAAGTAAAATAAAATAACAGATAAAGTGCAAACAAGGAACCAACAAAGTGATCCTTCAAGGGCAAGGAATAAAAACAGGGAACTCCTAGCAGAGGTATGCTCGACTGCTTTGACCTTTTCTACCATTTCTGGCACAGGCTGCATGCAGTCCGTCTGGGTTTTCCTAAGAACTCTTCCAAAGTAATTTGGTAGTCCATTTCAGCCACACAAGGTCCAATTACTCGATATATATATTTTCATATACTAAACATTCTTGCTGTGCTCCGTCTTGTAAAACCCAGAAAAAAATAAATAAAACAGCTAAAGTTAGGGCTGCTCTAACAATTGTGGGTAAGGTGACCAGATTTCTCAAATGAAAACCGGGACAGGTTAGGGGGCTTTGTCTACGGCACGCTTTGCTGAGGTTGCGTGCAATGTTTTTTTCTATTGATAAAACTCTGAAAACACCGACAGGTCGTCCATCACGGGGATTGTCCCCGGAAATCAGGGACATCTGGTCACCCTGATTTTGGGTTAAATCCGCTGGTTTTAACCATATTAAATCATAAACCACGAGAAAAATTATGGTTTCATAGTACACGCCTGTAATGTGTGTATTCATGGCAACTGCAAATAACCAAATGGTCCACACAGTCCTGTGAATTATAAATAATGTGCACGTTGGCATTGCAACGCTACATTGTGCAGAGCTTACTTAGAGGTCTGTGTGTTATTTAGTACTGCATTCTGTTTCTGTTGTCTCTTTTACCATTAGCCAACACTGGTGCACAACCCAAAGCAAAGAATACAAGCTCTCCCGTTCAGAACCAGCGGTCCATACGCGTTCAATCCTTGCAAGGCATCTCCAACTACTCAATGGACAGTAGATTGGGTGCACACTGGACAGGCCACCAATCGATAACATAGTTCATTTGTTCAAGGGTTTAATTTAGGATTTTCTACCAACCACTGAGGGCCAATCAGGGACAACGATTGGATTTCTTAGCCCATGTCTAATTTTGCACATAATTCGGTGGATGTTCAACATGGGAAGCAAACTGGAGTATACTGTACCTTTTTAGGATAGCTAAGAGCTAAAAAAGAAAGAAAATTACATTCCCCACGAGGTGCGTCCTTCGCTAAATATTATTTCCAGAGGTACGATAAAGTACCCCCTGATACAACAGCAGCGGGTTATTGTTGTGATCACATCATTACTAACTTGCTAATTGCTCATATTACTGCGTTAAACATGACTTGGGGTGTATGCAGAACACAAGAGGATGAGGTGGGGGAACTTGTTGGGGATGGGGACAAGTAAACAAGTTGCAGATGGACAAGTAAACAGAGCAGGCCAGGCCGCCTGCTGGCTAGGGGATGTTTGCAGGGCCAGAAGAGGAGCCCAGCTACAGCCCAGCCAGCTTCCAGCCATGACAGCTGTTTTGGAAGCAAGACTCCTAAATGTACAATTTTGAACACAGATTGGTTGTAAGGGGACTATTAATTACTGGAGTGGGACTTTTTGGCAAAAAAGAGAAACTCTCAGAGCTACACTGCATTTTTGAAAGTTGCAGAATTTAGTAGCCTAATGAACCTAAAGGCTAAACAGCCTTCATGCTACAGGGTGTGAACTATATCAACCCATCTTTTTTTTTAACCAAAGAGTTAGACTGATACGAAGGTTTCCAGCTTCCTGACTACATCATAAACTGCTGAAACAAAAAAAAAAGGCCTAACGACTGGAGACACAACATTTCCGTAATCAGAAAACATCTTCAGGCTTTAGGCTTGACCCCAGCTGAGAAGGCGAACACTTAGCTAGCGGTTAATCTGTTAACCATTGCTGGAGTGAGAAAAGCAGCCACCTGCTCTGAGCAGAACCACTCATGCTGATCTTTGGACTTTAAAAGTGCCGGCAGACCTTGCAGCCTTATCTTATCTGCAGAATGTCCCAGCTATGGCCAACCTGTTATTTCTCCAATGGCTACACTTGGGAGAAAGCTGCCTGCCTGCTACTGGTGGGAAAGATCCCTTCCAACGTGGGACTGCAGACTGGACCAGCCCAGAGGCCGACAAGAAAGCTTCAAGTTTCAGCCATAATGCACAGCTCTGATTAAAGGGACGTTCACGGGATGAAAGCAGCAAAAAAAAAAAAAAAAAAGATAATTCTTTCCTCTGACTGTCTCAACCCTGTCAAGCTACTGACACTGACTAAACCACAAATGATTTTACTAGATTTTCTTTAAACTACAATTTTTGCATCCAGCCTGCAGTTTGCTCACAGCCTGCAACAGGCATGGATGGATAACAAGTGTGACGGTATACTGAGGTTAAAAACCTGAAAAAAGGTGCATGTTTGTGTCTTATATGACTGCATTGCCCCCCCAAATCATCACATTTAAAAAAGACCCCCAAAGCTAAAGCAGGTGTAGTGCATTGTGGTAAGTATGGTTGAAAAAGAACAAATATACCAAAGACAACATTATTTTAAACTGTAACAATCATTGTAACTTTTTTTTTTTACTGCAGCTGTAGAGACACATGTTTCGTTACATTTCCATCGTGTTGACAACGCTGTGTTTTAGTTCCCGTCTTCATACCGTGAGAATCTTACACCAGCCTGTGCCCGGTTTGATTCCGGGGAGCCTCCCCACACGTGGGAGACGAAACCCTCTTTTAATGAACACAATCAAACAACTGTTTCACCCTTTATTAGCCGAGAGTCGGGCAGAAAAAAACCAAAGCCACTTACGTTTTCCAGGATTACCAACAATAAATATTCACCGTCGTTCAATGTGTTGGGGAAATTAACTTCCCGATTTATGCAAAATATTCAACCACAGGCCACAAACAAATCATACTCAGACAGACATAAGAAGAAAAAAAAACTAAAACTTGAAGCGGTTCCATGAGAAGCGGTTCAGCTGATACCATGGGATAGCGGAGGAATTTAGCAGCCGAGCCTGCTCTTCCTCTGCATCACTTCATCCCGTCTCCGCTCCAGCAGCCCGGCCTTCCACTGCTAAACGTTTTCTACTGACTCACGTCTGGCTGCGGATCAACCTGCGGGAAGTTTCAACGGCAACAAACATCTCCTATCTGTTGGCGGCCAACGATAACACGAGATGTTTGTGGTTTAAAATGCCATTTTGGAACGTCTGTCTCTGCAGAGATTCATGTTCCTGCTCACTGGATTTATGATGTTTGTACCAAAATGAGATTGGGAGAAAAAAAAAAAGAACCTACTTGTATTAAAACCAAAAAAGGATGAGCGCATCCTTTTAAATGTCTATTTGTCACGCAAGTCTATAAAGTTAGTTTAAAAGGAAAATTTATTTAGGGTGAGCTTTCTGGTGACTTCACGGAGTTAAAACTGTAGCTTAATTAGAAAGTGGAGCCAAGACATTTTGGGGGTGTATCTTTTTCCTTCTGCTTCCATTGGACCATTTAATTCAGGGTCCATCAAGGAGAACCAGCCGCTCAAAGATGCCGGACATATGGTGCCTTGCATTATTCAAGCATTCGGAGCCCATGAACACATTTTGGTTTCTTACAACCACAAACCTCAGTGGTTTTTATTGAGATTCAGCACGACGACCACATAAAGTAGTTCATAATTGTGAAGAGGAAGGAAAACTATGCATGATTTTTACACGTTTTTATGGTGACAAATCGGAAAAGTGGGGCAGACATTACCATTACTCACTGAGATAATTCTCTGTAGAACAATCTTTTTGAAACAGCCATCCTTCAGTGGATAGAGGAGACACCCCTCCCCCCAGCATGATGCTGTCGCCACCATGCTCCACCGTGTGGACGGTGCTCAGTTCGGTGCGTAATTTGACGGTGAACAACGGACAGCGGGTCCGCGGACTGCAGCGTCCGTAGCAGTCGCGGAGGAGGCGGAACCGTTCTCATTAATTAAATTAAGGTGGTTGCTCCATTGGTCGAAGGTGAACAGAACCAGCACGGACGATGTGGAATCTGGGCGCTAGTTTAACAGCACGCAGCATTCTGGGAAATAAGTTGAATTTTACTCTGACCTGATTAATGATCTCCTCGCCTGGCTTATCAGTCTAGGTGCTAATGTCCTGGCAGGCTTGCAGCCGCGCTCCACCCTTCCCCCGTTTGACCATAGACCGAACAGTCATCTAAACCGTCGGCTGTGCTTCTTGTCCTTCTGAAGCTGAAGTTAGCCGGCTGCTAAGTTAACTAATGTTCTCAATCACACCTCTACAGAGCAACTTATTTTACACACAGATGGACTGATCTGTGACCTCTGAAGGCAACCGGCAGCACTGGCTTTTATTTAAGGGGTATCAGAGAAAAGGAGTCTGAATACAAACGCACACAAAATGTTTCAGATTTTTATTTGTTAAACATGCTAAAACAAATCGTATTCCTTCCACTGTACGGCTATGCGCAACTTTTTGTTGGTTTATGCACAGCAACGTCCCCTTAGGGGTGTGGTTGTGTGGCAATTTTTGAAAACGTAAAAGGGAGTGAATACTTTTGCAAGGCACTGCACTAGGCCACGGGTGGATCGTGGCCGAGTGGTTAGAGCAGCGCGCTTGCACTCAGAGAAGGATGCAAGTACCCGGTTCTATCCCCAGTGCCTGCACTCTGGGTCCCTGAGCAAGACCCTTAACCCCTGTTTGCTCCCCAGGCGCCGCACATGGCAGCCCACTGCTCCCCAAGGGTGATGGGTTAAAATGCAGAAGTGAATTCCTCCATTGTGAGATCAATAAAGTTAAATTATTATTATTATTATCAGAAAAGCTCAGTTGGTCTGCAGCCCACTGACGAACATGACCGCCTTTTGCACATGACCCTTAACTGCTATATCTGACCTTTGCAGATTAGTGCTTTCAGTGAAAGACACACACACAAAAAAAAAAAAGCAAATAAACAAAAAAGGACCTTTAGATTTGCAACAACACCAGAAAAAAAAAAAAAAAAAAGCTGACCATGTTTTTAGGTTTTAAATTTTAAGAAGTTGCGGCGGCTATCTCCCCGTTTCCGGGAGATTTGAGCTATGGCAACCAAAATATGAGTGGTCACGCATGGGGTGGGGGGGGAACTAAAACTAAAAATCACAGCAGGGCACCATGCTGCTGCCACTTCACGGCTGCCAACAAAGCAGACCGAGCTCAAAGGTCTCGACAAGCCAGGCTCATTTAACTACTATAAAAACTAAAAAGGTGATGGAGAAAGTCCGGGGGAGGGGTGAGATTCAAGCATGTAGAGCACCGAGGAATTTCAATCCCTCAACCCCTGCCTCCCCTCAAAGCCCTCACTGTAAAAGCCCCCCCCCCTTACCCAAGTTTCCATTACTTGGCTGGATCCCATGATTGGCTTCATTGATTTGCCCTCCTGCCCCTCTAATTCCTAACACATCAGCCCCCCCCCCTTCACCGGTGCCCTTCATCCTGTCATGTGCTCTCATCCAGCCCACAGGGAGACGTATAGTTCAAACACAACCCAGCTTCCACCACAAAACGAGGACTAGCCGAGTCAGAGGAGAGAAATCCACGGGCCTTGTTAACAAGGAATGTTTACTGAATCACCGCCGGCTGCCTGCACTTCACAGCCGCAGGAGCCTCCGCCGAGGAAGCCTGGAAATAAACACAGGCCCGGCCTCGTTCAGCAGGGAGCCAGGCTTTTGTGTTGAATATACCCCCTTATATTGTTATGAATTAGCTACAAGTATTTCCTAAATGGAACACAATGTTTACCCAGCGGAGAGGTGAGGTGCCGGCGACCCGCGCAGCGCCACTGAAGAACAATAAATCGACCGCAGGCTAAAGTCAGTGAATTTTATGACAGACCGACCAGTCCGAAACTAAAATTCTCATCTTTCTGATCAGTGGACAAAGCACACGAGCCGACAGGTGGCGGCGCGCTCTTTGGAGAGGAAGTTGTCACCTGAGCAAATACGCAAAGTTAGCGTTTTATTTTCACCATCACGGAGGGGGTTAAAAGTTAAGTCACGTGAAGTAGAAAATGTTTAAGAAGGCGGTAGAGAGGAAACCGAGTCAACTACGTAGGCATGTTAGCTGTTCAGGCGGCCAGAACAGAGCTCGATTCCTGCATAAAACAAGAGGAATGCATCATAGAAAATGGACACTTATGTTATTCTTACGGTTTTAATGACATTTTAGTACAAAACATTCCCCTAGCTGGGTTTGACGTATTTATTCAGGTGGATTTAGGTCAGTTAAAAATCTATAACAGCTCGAAATATCTGGTCTGGATAATCAAAGAAGTTTGCGACCAGAGTTTTGTTTCAAAACGTTCTAGAAAAGCAGCAATTTAAATTATTTGCTCGGCACGTTAACCAGACCCGGCTCTAGAACCAAGGGTCCGATGTAGAACCCCACATGCTACAGTCATCAGACCGCATAGTCGGCACTGAAAAGGCCGCGTTAGGGTTAGCAAGACTGCTCATCGGTTGCTAAAGCAGAACAAAAACTCAAGCCGTGATTGTGGCGAATCAAAGACGAAAGGTCATCATTTAAAAATAAGCAAATGTAGATTGGGAAGTGTGATTTATCCCTCAGACAATCCCAGGAGTTAATATTTTAAACAAATTGATCTGGAAACTGAAGCTGGAAAACCCATACTTAAGATATCCAAACTTAAAAGAAACAATGAATCTAAGTTTATATTTTTCACAATCCTGTAGAAAACCTGTCACGCATGTCTCTCAAAACGTTACGCCGTTGCCAAAAAAAAAGACGCAAGTAGGCCCCTCTGAAGGAGTAAGCTTTATCAAAAACTCCGACCAGTTGCCGTGGGCCTCTTGTGACGTCATCGGGGACGCATGCTTGTGGAAGCTCGTTTTTTTTTTGGGATGGTAGCTTTTTATCCGATTTTGTTTTCAAACTATTAACAATATAACATCAACAACAACAAAAATACCAAAAACACGTGATGTACACGTGACGGACTGCATCCACGGTGACTTTGGTTAACTTTCCATTAGTCTGGCAGGTAGCTTTAATGTACCAGCTGAAGTTAGCAGGGACTGTTTTACTCTTTTCCCAGAAGACACATTTAACGCGTTATTGTGAGTTTAGCACGAGGAACGACAACAACAGCAAAACGAAATCACTGCGCGTGGTTTATGTTGTTTCCAGGCAACAACATAAACCACGTTAAACAGAGTTATGTAGGCGAAGCTCGCTTGGCTTAAAGTGTAAAACAGGAGCACAGGGGAAATAGTCCCTTCCTCCCCCCTTTTCTCTCTGTTTTTTGGGGGACCCTGCGGGGCTAAAAGCGGAGCAGAGGAGTAAAGACTCACCGTTGGTTCCTTTGTTGGGGACGTCGTTCACGTTGAAGCCCTTGGAGCTGAAGGCAGCCCGGACCTCGTTACAGCTTTTCAACTTGGGCTCCGCGCTCCCCGACACGGCCAGCACGGCCAGCGTGCAGACTGCACACAGCAGCGACAGCAGCGTCTTCATTTTGGCTCGTTATTTTTAAAAAAAGTTTTAAAAAAAGTAGGTAAAAAGGGTTGTAACAACAAAAAGAAAAGTTGATTGTGAATAGGTAGCTATACGGCCAGCCAGGTGCGCGTCCGCTGAGGAGAAGTTAGTGCGCCTCCTCGGTAGAAAGTTTCCTCATGGAGAATGTCTTCATTCACAGCAGCTCCGAGACCAGCTCCGGAGCCAGGCACCGAAAACCTCCCCGACCCGCCTCAAAGCAACAAGTACGAGTTAAACACCGAGCCCCGGACCCGGCAGGGAAATAATAATAATAAAAAAAAGAAAAAGTAAAGCTGCGGTGCGAAAACAACCAAAACTTTCTCTCCAAGTTGAGGCAACAATCACGGTCTCACACAGCCCGCTTCACGGCTCCGACGGACGCACGAAACCACGGGAGGACCGCAGAGAGGAGAGCTGGCTTTCTTCTGTCTTCTCCTTCTTTCTTTCTTTCTTTCTTTAGAGGGGGGGGGGTGCTTTTTCTTGCTTTCTGGACCAAATTTAAAGACGCCGTGGTTTCTGCGGCACAGGACGCTGTGCTGTTTGCGACTCGTACTGGGATCCAGATGCGAGCAAAAAAAAAAAAAAAAAAAGCCCCGGTGGACAGCCAGCCAGGAGCGAGAGCGAGTTCCGGGGACAAAGAGCCGGAGTTCAGGAACACCAGGGACGGAGCGTGGAGTGGGGACTAGCAGCGCCGGACCTCCTGCCTGCTGCACCGTCTAGACAGGAGGCATCGCCGGTGCTGAAAACCAGGACTGGAGCAGAGGGAGGAGCCAGGTCCTACACCTAAAGAAAAATGCTTTATTATCACACATAATTCACTTGTTTCAGCAGCAGAGATGGTAAAGAGTCAACATCTGAAGGTGAAGATACTGTAAAAGTATTAAAAATGGCAAAATTATGGGCAAAAATAATGAAATGTAAAGAAACCAACACCTCACTAGCAGTGTTGTATAAAGTACTGAAATCTCAGAGTCAAGTAAAAGTATAGGTACCTCTCCAAAATATGACTTTGGTAAAAGTCCAAGTCACTGACTGAAATGTTACTTGAGTTAAAGTCTTAAAGTATCTGAGATGTCTTGTACTTAAGTATGAAAATTACTGCAAAAATAGATGTACTCAAGTAATGTAATGAAAAGTATAAGTAAACAGTAAAACAAAGCAAATGCAATTTGAATGACATCTTTTATATTTTGGTAAACTTTGAAAGTCAAATTCACTTGAAATAATATACACAACCAAGTGTTGGAGAAATTTAGACCAAGTTTAGACAGAAAATACAACCTTTTTGTAAGCTTTCAGTTTTCCTTCTTCAAATAAGGTCAGTGCTATATACTTTTAAATTGTACACAACCAAGTGCAGGCAAGATTTAGACCAGGGGGTGTATACTAAGAACATGGTTAAGTGATAAACCAGGCTTAGTTAATCTACAGGAAGTGGTGAACCTGCTGATAGATACACCTGCGGGCCGGCCAGCTGACAGCTTTGCTAGGGCCCAGGACAACACAGTCTTTTTGGGACCCAGCACTGCAGCCAGAATATGGCCTTTTTTGACCTGCTGTATATTAGCCAGTCCCTAACAATTTTTCCCTTCCATTGCAGGAGGTAGAATATATTACATACTGTGGGAATTCTCTGCCCTTTGAATCTGCTGGCAGTTCATTTTCCATTGCTAAGAAAGGCTTTGTTTTTGCCATTACACGAACAACATTCCTTCGATCAGAAGCAGTAATTTTTTTTGGCGATTATGCTCAGACTATCCGATCGGGCAGTAAGCACCTCCACCTGCACTCTGTCTCCTCCTCAAACACACGCTGCTCCCTAGACCTGTTCCTAACTCTTACTCAGCAGCTTTCACCTATTTTAGTGCAGATAATATTTCGTTTCTTAACTGGGACCAGTTTCGTAGTCTAGAAATAATTGTGGTAATGGCAGTATCCCAGTATGAATCAAAACTTAAATCTCGCGCTCCAAAGACGTACTCACATGCGCGCACACACACGCAATAGAAACAGCCAATCAGGAAGAGAGAAGGTGGAATTTAAGGTAGCACAACCAATGAGAGTGGAGTTCAGAATCAGAATCAGACATAGTTAAATAATACCAGAGGGAAATTGCTGTTTCAGTACAACCGCCAAGACAAAGACGATTTAAAATTTCCAATTTTCCTAAATAGTTTTATAAATTTGTATCGCACGATGGGGAGTCACATGAGGATGTTACTGCTGCTACATATTTGATTCTTTACGGTGCCTTGCAAAAGTATGCAAGCCCTTTTTGGTCATTTTATAACACAGACCAACACAAACATACCAGAGCAGACTGTGAAGTGTTAGGAAAAAGACGAGTGCTTTTATTTATTATTTGTAACAATCTGCACATGCGCGTTTGTAGTCTGCGCGCTTTACCCTGATACCCCCGAAACAAATCCAGTGCAACCAAATGTTTTAGCCTAATCACTTAAAAAAAGAGTCAATATATGTGCAATTCAATTTCAAAATAAATGCAGCCGGTCTTTGAGGGCCTCAGGGGTTTGTTAGAGGAACACTGGGAAAGCAGGACGACAGCAGACAGGCCAGGGAGAAGGATATGGAGAGGTTTAAAGCCAAGAGGCACTGTTACTCTGGAGGAGCTGCAGAGATCCATGGCTCAGCTGTGAGAATCTGCTGACACGACACACACTCTATAAATCTGACCTTTTTGAAGGAGCTACAAGACGGCAAACCACTGTTGGAAGAAAACCGTAAAAAGTCCCGTCACCACATTGTCAGAAGCGTACATGGAAGACTGCCAGCATGTGACAGAAGGTGCTCCTGTCGGACCAGAACTGACTGAACACATCATCATCCCACTGTAAACATGGTGGGGGTAGCATCAATCTGTGGAGATAGCTTTCTTTAGCATGGACAGGGAAGCCGGTCAGACTTTATGTGAAGATGGATGGAGCTCAATACAGAACAAAGCTGGAGGAAAACCTGAGGCCGTAAAAGACGTTCAGAATTACAAGACCCGCACACATGCAGCCAGAGTTACTGTAAAATAGTTTAGGGCGAAGCATAGTCATGTGTTAGAATGGCCTAGTCAAAGTAAAGACCCAAATCCAACTAAGAATCAGCATCAAGAGTTAAAAATTGGTGTTTACAGACACTGTACCTTTGATCTGACCGAGCTTGATCTACTTTGCAAAGGATGGGCAAATAATTCGGTCTCTAGATGGCCGAAGCTGGTAGAGAATCAGAGGACTTGCAGCTGAAGGGTGGGGATTGTTAGGGGGGGTTGTGGGGGGGGGGGGGGGGGGTGAAAATGAAACACCAAGATGTTCTGATAATTGTGAAATGTTGTATCATTTTCCTCCCACTTCATAACTACGCATGTCACCAAACAGCAAAACCAAAACTTACTGAAGTTTGATTGTTTTGTGGTAAAATGCACAGCACTCAAAGGGGGGCTTTTTTTTTTTTTTTTTGCTAGACACTGTGCGGATCATGGATCAAATCCTGACATGTGTTTTCATGACAATGGGGTAAAAAAAAAAAACAGGCCTGTTTCTTACACAAACAGAGAGTGGCCTGCGTGCTGTTAGCAGTGAAGGAGCTGTGTTTCTGCTGTGCAGCTGCCTGCACTGCAAAAACGGAACTAAAAATAAGTAAAATGTTCTTAAAATGAGTGTATTTGTCCTTGATTTGAGCAGATAAATAAGATGATTTGCCAATGGAATAAGATTTTTGCGCTTAAAATAGGAACAACTCATCTCCATCATCTTATTTCAAGTGCAGGATGTCTAATTGTCTTATTTTAGGGGTTAAAATTCTCATTCCATTGGCAGATAATCTTATTTACCTGCTCAAATCAAGGACAAATACACTTATTTAAGAACATTTTACTTATTTTTAGATCCATTTTTGCAGTGTGGCATGCAGCGCATCACTGTTTTTGAAAATCAGAAAACTGTGGCCTAAATGTGCAATTGCATAGAGATCACATCTGGTGATGCTTGTTAAGACAAAACAAAAAATGGTTAAATGTATATTTATCACAAGTTGCTTCCCTTTTTGGTTCTCTTTTCTTTTTTAGTGCCACAAAAAAAGATGATGGAAACACTCCTTTTGCTATTTAGGAGCACTTTGCTGTGTCTAATGCTGCTTTCTGACTGGGACCTTTGCCCTACTTTTCACACGTTTTTTCTTTTTCAGATACAGCTAAATGTATCTTTTAAAATGTGAAGAATGAAACCACAACCTGCTATTCAAAGCTTGATGGGTTGTAGCATCTTTTATGATGAGAAACTAATACTAATACTAAGGTATCATCTGCATAAAATATGATAATGAGGGGAAAAAAAGTATAAAAGTACAGAATTTTATGGCATCAAGTTGATGTTTGTATGATATTATAATGAAGGTGGGGGGAAAAAAATCATAATACGACTTTTTACCCCCTGTGATTTAAACATGCCTGGACTTGTGGGGTGCTTCTGTGTGCGCGCACATGTCCGTTTGGTTTGGGGGAGTAGCGGCACTCGGCAGAATGACATTCCTCCCTTTGTGTCCGCATTCCTGAGGCGGCTCCATTCATTCTGTGTGACTGCTGCTGCTGCTGCTGAGGAGGAGCAGGAGGAGGATGCTGGAGCTGTGAGCATGGGAGAGCGTGGGCCCGGCCATCCTCTCAACAGGCCAACAAAGGCTAAGAAAATGGTTTAGTGCCATGGTAATTAGACATGAATAAGCTCTGAATGACACGACATGTCTCATGCTTTTTTCCCCCTGCGCCTGAGGAATTTCAACATCCAGCTTGGTTAAAAAAAAAAAATAGGAGCGGACTGAAGAGGCCACGGGCATTTAAGCCTCTGGATTCCTAAGTTATCTTGATTTCTATGCAGTGTTTGATGACCTTTCTAACACTCGAAGGGATTAGAGGTCTAAATAACTGTGGGTAACTGTGTAATTTTTCAGAAAAACCCATCCAGAAGTGGTGTAGTTCAGCTTTCACAAGAACTGCTCTCCTCCAAGTCCCCTCAAAAGGTTCTAGTAGGACTTAGATTTAGCCCCAACAAGCTCTTATTCTGAGAATGGCCTCCCAGAATCTCGACTTTTTGAACAATTTTAATGTCTCAAAAATTCAAAGAGACATTATTAAACTAACAAACTCCTCTGAATATGAATGACCTGATTTAACTAATTTGGCCTTGCATTATTGCATAATTTGGATTGATCATTGTATTCAAACATGAAAGTGAGCATGTCTTTTTGCTCAATACAATGATTGTATGTTTAAAACTCTAAACGTGAGACAGATATTTTTTTCTGGAGTGACTGTGGAAATTATTGGCCTCCCTGAGTTGAAATAAAGGTCTATTTTTTCTTCATCACTGTGTAACATGACGTACCTCTCAGGTTGTTGAAAGTCCACGGCCAACTGTGTGAACAGCCCAGAACCAGCAAACCCAGAAATAAGGCTAACCCAGACAAGTCACATGATGCAAATTCAGAATGCAATAAAAAAAAAAAAAATGTTTGCAGTGTGTGCTTTGCTATCTTCCTGCAACATTCTTAAAGGAGAGTCTTTCTTTAATAATGTTTTTCCTTGACATCCAACCAAACCTGGTCCAAAGTCCAAGGTTTGGAACCATTAAGACGTCCAAGAATTGAGCTAAAAGTGAAAGGCAGTAGTTTCTTGACCTCCAGGCAGAAAAAACTCCTGATGTAGCAAAAAAGTCGACTATCCGATCAGCTCAAAGCGACACAAATAACAGAAACTCAGAGCAGAAACGTAAGTGGTTCGAAGAAAGGAAAACCGTCGTATCTGAGCCAAAGCTGTTTCGCTCCTTTTTATTTATACATCTGCTGAGTTTCGTGTTGGAGACCGACAGATCAAAGTTGGTTCTTTCTTTTGCTCCAGAACTTCCCCTTCTCAGATCAACTTTAGCTCCTAGAACAAGAGCGGAACAACACACCGAATGGCAGTCGTCAACGCAGCAGCACTGTGTGCAATGTTAAAATTGCAGAACAATGCTTCCATGCAATATTTGATCGGTAATTATATTTGAAGTAACATGCATCCATGCTCACCATAAAATGCATGGGTTTGGCCAGTGGGGTGAACTCTGACTCAACTTGATGCCCCAGATTTAAGTGACCAAAAGCCTTAAGCTCGCTAAAAGTGGTGGGGAAACAAAAAGAAGAGTGAGGCAAATGTGGCTAAATTGAAAGCTGATACAGACTTCACATGCTGAATACTAACGTCATAAATGCAGGTTACAACTCAAACCCAAAATTAGGCTTTTAAGCCCCTTTCTTTTAACTCCTGGGACTAGTAAATCCTTAATAGTGGTAATAACTTTGTTTTGTTTCTTTTTATTTCATTCAATTATTAATATATCGGACCTTCAATTACTCATACACTTAATATTTGATTGTATTAATTAGCAGATCCAGTGGGTTTTTATTCTAATATTTCCACTTCAACTGAGGTTTAATGATTTTAGTGTCCATTTGAAATAAATCTGAATTTTGGCAAACATATAGAAATCCTCTTGCGTCTCTGAGTTTGTTATAGAGATCAGTTGGGCGGGAGAAAAGAAAACCAGACTGATTTTTGTCATAGATTAGGAGACTGTGATTGATGTATTAATATGCATTACCTTATCAGCGCTACAGTAGTGAGCCACAGAGAAAATGCAACGATTCCCCGTGGCCTGCTGTTCTCCCGCTGAATAACATGAGGCTGACCTTTCGCCCTGAAAGGTGGCCGTTCCAACATGGCTTGAATATTACCCTAAGAAAACACGTGGACCCTGCATTTCAATGGCTATTCTCAAGCCTGGCATTAGCATTCAGAGAGCAACCCCCCATCCCGGGCTGACTGCTGCTCTCCCCGCAGCCTCCGTTTGCTCTTCCCCTCATGATCAGCCTCTCTTACCATCCTAAAAGCTGCGATCCAGCTCAGGAGTGAAAAGCACAGCTGGATGAGGATGGCGTTTTTATCTGGATCCGCTGGGAAGAAGGTGTGTGGGTGTGAATCGTGGCACCAGAGGGACGGGGTACGGGGAGTTTCTGGAGAGGCAGACGTGTGGAGCTGACCTTGTTAGGAGAGGAGGCAGGCTTTGAAACACTGACAGAACACAAACAATTAGGACTAATGAACCTTATTTCATTGTTTGGGTGCGAATGAGCGTCTGTTACCTGGTGGAGGTGAAACTAATTAGGCTCATTTAATTAATTAATGAAGATCTTCTTGTCTGGAGGAATTTAAATAAAAGAAGAAGAAAAAAAACAACAACACACAGAAATACACGATTCACACATGGCTTTGAGGATTCGGAGAACTCCATGTCTGGCGAAACATAAATTTCACAATTCACGGAAGGCTTTGAAGCGGATCAGGGCGAAAAGCATCGTCTTCCTCGCGCCATCAATTTTCAGTTTTCACATTCCTTTACACATTGTCAAATCTGTTGCCTCCCACAGTGTTTAGAGAGTTGCATTGTGATTTCTTACTTATCTTTTTTCAATGTTTATTAAATTATTTTAACTCAAAATAGTTTACTCCACAATCTGCCTACACAGTCATTAACTTCAGCAAAGTTGTTGGGATGCAAAGCGCTCCTGGTGCAGCAGAGACTGAAGGAAACTGAAACAAGCATCCCTCCCTGCCAGCATCTTCACGGCGATCCCCAGAGCTGCGCTTCAGAAACGGTCGTCGTACAGCATCTCAGTATGGTTCTCAGGCGGCGGCATGACGAACAAAAGAGCCCTGCAGATGATGGTGAGGGGTGGTGGGGCTGGAGCTTCTTGTTCCAGTTGCCTCACTGCAAAAACTGAATTAAAAATAAGTCAACATTTCTTCAAATTAGTGTATTTGTCCTTAATTTGAGTAGGTAAATAGGATGATGTGCCAATGGAATGAGTGATTTTAAACCTAAGATAAGATAATTAGATAAACTACACTTGAAATAACATGATGGAGATGAGTTGCTCCTATTTTAAGTGCAAAAATCTTATTCCATTGGCAAATCATTTAAACCTGCTGCTCAAATCAAGGATAAATACACTATAAATAAAAAACTTAAAAGTCTGGGTTAGATTTGTATTCAGGTACATTTATGAACTACATCTGCATAGAAACTAGCAAACCCAGAAGATCACACAGTATGCAGACCAAGGAACACAACAGAAAGCTTCAACAGTAAAAGTTTGGCACAACTGCACTGCAAAAATGGAAATAAAAGTAAGTACATTTTTCTTGAAATAATGTATTTCTCCTTGATTTGAGCAGCTAAATAAGACTATTTGCCAATGGAATGGATATTTAGATATCCTGCACTTGAAATAAGATGATGGAGATTAATTGTTCTTATTTTAAGTGCAAAAAATATTATTCCATTGGCAAATAATCTTATTTAGCTGCTCAAATCAAGGAAAAATACACAAATTTCAAGAAAATTTTACTTACCTTCAGTTCCCTTTTTGCAGTGTGCTAACCTACCAACACATGGCCGTCCAACAAAACTGAAGTTGCTGGAGAAGTGCAGCATTAATCTGGCATACAGCCACAGGTACAGTCAAAACCCCAGTTTATTCATACCCTTGTCAGATTAACACTTATTTTTGTTTAGCTGAGACGTTTGTTCTTGACTACAAAGGAGACAGGTATGTCTCAGAAAATAATAAAACTATATAATATGACTATTATTATATTATGACTGGGAAATGTGTACTCATATAGTTTCTAAATTGGAAAGTTGAACATCATTTGTGCCCTTCTCCAATTTCTTTTCATGTTTCTTCTGGTATTTTGTTGATCTATATTTGGTGACCAGCTCCCTAATCTCCCCTAATAATCCTTCTGATCTTCCCTCCACAGGTTCTAGTCGGTTCGTTGGCTGAGCCGCTCAATAACTATGATGTTGCTTTTCAGTCAAAAGAGACATGTTGGAAAAATTAAAAGATTCCTTAAAACTTATATTTGCGCGGGGTATGAATAATTTTGGACTCAGTTTTTACTCTAGAGGAGCTGCCGATGTCTGCAGTTCAGATGGGAGAATCTGCTAACAGGAAAACTCTTATTTGTGCATTGTTCAAAACTGCAATAAGAAAGCCACTGCTAAAACTCTTAGGAAGCCCTGTTTGCAGCCTGCCACACACCATGTAAGGGAAACAGGAAGCATGTGAAGGTGTTTTCCGATGGGATCACACCAAAACCGAACCATCGGGCCTCTGTGGCAAAGTAAAACTGCGGATCACCCTCAACTCACCATGAAACACAATGGTCTCCGAGGGACAATAACCCTAAGAATAATGCAGTCATAAGCTACAGGTAAATGGTTTAGGTCAAAGGACATTCAGGTGTTAGAGCAATCGGGTCAAATTCCACACCTGAACCATTTGAGAATGAGTTGCAAGACTTAAAAACAAATATTTGCTGGTTTAATCTGACCGAGCTTGAGCTATTCTGCAAAGAAGAATGGGAAATGAATTTATCCCCTGGAAGTGCTATGTCGGTGGAGACATTTGGCAAAATCTTTGCAAAAGTTGGTCCTACGAACGTTTTATTGAGAGGGGCTGAATATAAAAACATGCCACACTTTTCAGATTTTTATTTTTGCTAAATATTTTTTTAAATTGTGTATCGTAACTTTGATCTGTCACGGGAAATCCCTATAAAATACACCGAGGTTTATGGTTGTAATATGACAAAATTTAAAAGACAAAAAATTGAAATGGTTGGAATACGCTTGCAAAGACATCTGCTAAAGCTTCACACTCTCAGAGGGACGAAGAGGCACAAAATGGAAGAAAAAGTATCAACTGGTTTCCCAAAGGCAGCGTCAATAACGCCTCAGACTTCAAAACGTGGCTCTTGATTTCAGCCGAGGTCACAGTTTTGCAGTGAAAAGAAAAGTTTGCTGTAGCGTCATCTCTATCTGTCCTCTGCGGGAGCTGGTGGTGTAAAAACTGGCAGCTGTCGTTGAATCGCCTCCTGATTGTCCAAAGCAGCCTAAAGTCCACGAGGAAGCATCCCGTCTGTGGCGCTGCACGACGACACCAAAACACTCTGGACGTGCGAGATGACACAGAGTGGGTTTCTGACATTAATGGCTGTGCTGCTGCAGCGGGAGCACGTCAACATGACCTCACATGTTCTGGAGAAAGGTCAACAAGCACTCAAGAGTACGAGGCAGCACTTTTTTTTTTATTTTTCTTTCTTTCTTCTGACTCAGACGCCTGTGCTGCCGTACAGCAGCAGCAGCAGCAGCAGCTGCGGAGAGGCACCGTAAAATCACACATCACAGTTCAGTGTGGTCATAAGTACAACAGACCACACCTGACCCCACCCTAATGTAATGATGGGTTGGGCTGGCTGTGAATTCTGACAGACCTTAAAATCTGAGGCTACAGAGTTTAGTTTTTTTCTTCTCCACTGTGGAGCAGTCAGAAGGTAAACGCTTTAGCTTATATCAATAACCAGCGCTTTTACGGATTGAAGCATTATTCATGGGGTGACAGAATTGGCAAATCAAAACAAGAAAAGGGAAAGAAAAATGAAAATCCTTCCACTCCTCTTCCTCATACTGTGCAGGGTTGAGGTGGGAGCTAGTGCTAAAAAAACGACTTTTGTTAAGTCTTTTCAAACCCTTTTCTACATATAATGTAACAATTATTCTATACACGTGAATAACAAACAGATTTCTTAGAGTAGAAAATCTAAAAAATAAAAAGCCATAATAGTCTTTAACACTTTCTGATGTAATTTCAGCTTTCAGTGTTCTAATCTTATCAACTCCGTTGTTCTAAAAGGATTTTTTTTTTTTTTTTTTTATCCATCAGGTACAGCGATAGTTGGCACAAAGGTCCCAAAGCTTCAAATCGGTGTGCAGAGGTATCAGTCAGGATACGGGTGTTTTCCCGTGTCATCTAGCAGCATAGTGAGGAGCAGTCATCAGCAGCAGGAGGAAGCGTTGTTTTGGTGTTACTTACTGTGACAGAGGGATGTTGATGCAAACCCAAAGTGTGGCAGGGACAACCAGACAAAGTCGCGGTGATAAGAGTTGTGTTTAATGATGAGAACTACGGGGAAACGTAGGAACCAGGGAGAAAGCACCACAGAAACACGGAGAACAGGAACAGACAGATGACAGACAGGAGCTAAAGCCACTGAACGAACAGACAACCGAATGAGGTGGATTACGCCCATATACATGTATGAAATAGATAGGAAGACAGGTGTACTTTCCTTTGGTAAAATTCAAAATCTGTGTATATATTCATCCATGTAGTTAAATCTGCTATATTGCTGTTAATATGTTTTGTTATGCGGAAAATTTTGTGATAAACATTTGCCCCTGTTTTATAAATTTATGTATTTTTATTTAAAGATAAAAACAACTTATACATTTCATATGGCTCCCTGGCTATTTTTATTTTCCATTTTACATAGGTATTTTTTTTTATTTCCCATTGTTAGTGGTCACTTTAGTAATGATTAACTTAATAATCTGTGGACCTGCCAACTCTGTCTCTGTGACTACTGGAAGAGTCATAGGAAAGGAACTATGATGGTTGTGTAATTGTTTATGATTTTCTAAAGACTTTGCGTCAGATCCAGGTTTCCACCAGTTAATTGTCTTATAATACAACAAATTGTGACCCCAGAGAGCAGAACAACGGAGATATGAGCAACATGTGAGACATTATCATGGAGTCACATTTTCTGAGAGTCAACTATGAGCTGATTAAAAAAACAAAAACAACTTTTAAGTCACACGTTATTAATGCAGATAGGAAATGACCCAAATGTGGGTGAGAACAAAAACAAAGTACCAAAAAGGGGAAATAGATCACATGATCTGTACCTCTATTAAATACATTCACTATAGTGCAGAGGCCCTGACCCGACTTCTGCCTAATGTTTAAAAACTGCCATTTTTATCTCTGTGCACGTGGTCAACAGAGTTTAAGATGAAAAACCCCGAAAGACTCCGCGTGTGCTTAAATGAGTCCGAACAAAGTGAGACAGACACAGAGAAAAGCTTAAAAATGATGTTATTGTGACCGTGGTTTCCAGCACAGAAAGTACCCGTGGGAAGGCATGAAGTACAGCACAATGTCATCAGGTTGAAAAGTTTGTAAAAATACCCACAGGAAGCTTAAAAAAAACTTTAATTAAACAATAAACAGGCAGATATTTTAGTTATCAGGCTCCTCTCCTGTGGAACCAGCTCCCAGTTTTAGTCCGTGAGGCAGACACCCCGTCTACTTTCTCCTTCTTGATAAAGCTCATAGTCAGATTGTCTTGGGTTATTCTGCGCTACCTCTATAGTTATGCTTAGGCTGTTTTTTCCCCATCATAGCAGCTACATCTGGCCTGGGGTTCTGTTTGGCTGTGATATCGTCCTGGAAGAGGAACATCAGCTGAGCTGTTCCTGCCAGTGGCTTCGTGTTCTCCTTCTATAGATGACCCACTTGGCCCTGTCTTTCAGTATTTAGCCCCGTTTCTCTCCTAGATGTAGCTATTGATGGAGTTATTTTGGTAACCAACTCTGTGGACTGTTTTTATCCTTTAGATTTTATAACTGGCTCAGACCTTATCTGCTCGGCTGTGTTCCTTTCCTCGATCAGGCGGCAAAAGGAGCACAAGCTGCCGTTAACTCATTACTTCTTCTTTAACATGGGAAGTACTTCTGTGTTGTTTCTGCGTCTGCTCCGTCTTCTCCAACCCCAAGGCAGTCTTGGCAGATGGTTGTTCACACTGGTTCTGATTGTGCCGGAGGTCTTTTCCTGTTAAAGGCGAGTTTTCCTCCCCACTGGTGCTTCATGCATGTTTGGTATGAGGGATTGCTGCGAAGTCAGCGACACAATGCAATCAACTCTGCAACTGTCGACAAGTGGTATTTGAGGAGGCCAGATTGCTGCAGTTAGAGACTGCTGGGTTTCCAAAGGCACTTTTTTTTCATGAAGTCTGTTTCTAATGGTTTGGTCAGGGACATTCATGCCAGTGGCCTGCTGGAGGTGATTTTGTAGGGCTCTGGAAGAACTCCTCCTGATTCTCCTTCCAAAGGAGCAGACACCGGTCCTGATGACGGGTTAAGGACCTCCAGCCCTGTCCAGCTCTCCTAGAGTAACCGTCTGTCTCCAGGAATCTCCTCCATCCTCCTGAGACCGTGCTGGGAGACACAGCAAACCTCCTGGTAATGACAGGTGTTGAGGTGCCATCCTGGGGGAGTTAGACCACCTGTGTAACCTGTGTAGGCTCCAGGTATCACCTCATCCTACCAGTAGTGATCCCAACCCTGGTCAAATGCTAAACTTTTAAATAAATAAGGAATGAAAAATGCCTGTGGCCTCCACCTGCAAACCCACTCCTGTTATTGGGGTCGTCTCATTGTTGCCCCTTTGGTGCCTCTGGCGTTAATTAACACCAGAAGAGCCGACACTGATTAACAACAGCTCTACTACTGAACCGGCCAAATTAATGTTACACAAGTTTAACTGACTTGAAATTAAAAGCTTATTAAAAAGGTTCCATCAATATCTTTTAGTAGCATTTCTGGAAATTGATCAGTTTGTCTCGTTTGTTGTAAATTGGTGCCATATAAATAAACTGAGCTGAATAAATACATTTAATAAATAGATTATTAATTTCTTTACCTGTTAAAAAAACTGTACTACCTGTTGGTACATAATTCAGATTTCCCTTGAAGCTAAGAAATAATCTTTACAGGTTTTTTTGCTTTGTAAATAAAAAAAAGTGCTTTGTAATATGTAAAAATTACAAAAACCTCCAAACAGTGAAATGTCCTTAGTTTATTATTACTACTGCTCAGCTTGGAGCTGCATGTAGACACACAGCGGTTCAAAATCCCTTTCTCTTGACACGAGGAGTTAAACCTGCAGCTTTGCACAGTCAGCTGTGGAGTCAGCAGCTGAAAGCCTTCAGTTTTTTATTGCCGTCTTTCTGCACGTCCATCGCACGTCCTCCAGTACAAATAACATGGGAGCTGGTCCTCATTTTATGAGCTAAATTAAACAAACTAAATAATGAATTGGGACTCCTGATTTGTAACTAAAAACCCAAGGGACCAAGTGATTAAATGCAAAAGCCAGAATTAGAAAATCAGCTAGCTAGATGCACACAAACATACTATTAAGCTGCCTCTTTTATGCATATGTGTATTTCATTTTACTGCTTGCTTTATGCACAGGGCTAATAAATAAGCACAAAAGTTTCCGCAAAGCGTCACACTCCAGCCAGCCAGCAGTTCAGTTCACAAACTAAGAGATGGCAAATCAACACTTCCTTATAAACATGGCACCAACACAGGAACACATACATCTGTACAGTTGTCAGGCCGCATTCACATACTCAAAGCTACCAGCTGGACGAAACAAAGCAGTCACTGGTCGTAAGAGGGAGAAAAATCCGCATTCATGTAGTTATTACAGAGACACCCAGACAGGAACAATCAGAGTTAGAAAGAGAGATTTAAAGCACAGCTTCTGAAAGAACAGTGTATTTTTAAAGGGATAGTTCAGGGTTTTCTGAAGTGAGCTTCTGTTTAAAGGTAATAAATAGTTAATATATTACTCGCAGAAGGCAACGCTTTTAGCAGTTTCATTTCCCGTGAATCCAGATCACCACGTCCCACAGGCTGAAGGTAACGGTTTATCAGAGAGGGGCCAAGATTGAAGGAGATGCTTAAAAACAGCTTCGATTTTTTTCTTCGAGTTTTTGTTTTATTCTATTCAGTTATATGAATCTTTACATTGGGGGAGTCGTTTACACCAAAGTTAAGACAGGATATAGAGATAAGAGTTGATATTGACCAATGGTCTTCCTGAAGGAAACATATCCTGAGAACGGGACCAGCTTTTTCATCAAGAGTAACTATCCATGGGGGTTGAGTTTCGTGAGTCATTCTGGTTTTACCCCCCTGTGTTATTCTTGTGTTTCTGCTTATTCTTAGATTTTAGCATTTTGATGGTTTTAGATCATGTTTAATGTGTTTTCCAGGGCCTAATTAGCTCCCCTAGTCCGAGTGTTTCCCCAGCGAATTCATTCATATCAATTAGTCATTTTCACTCAGCTTCTTTAGTCATGCCCTCCCCTACCGAGGCAATGAATGTAGTTAAGTCGGCTCCCAGCAATCACTCCTCTTGGTGATTCTGCTTCCTGTTTTAGTCGACATGATCTCCATGTCTGCCAGTTGTTCCTGCCGTGGTCCTTCCATGTTCTTGTAACTACACTGTTTAGGTCATATTAAAATCCTGCACATTTAATTCAGTTTAATCCAGTTTGTTACTATAGCTCTGATTCACAACACATGTAACCTCAAGGCACTTTACCAAAATCGACAGATCCAATTTATCTATGGAAAGCTGCAGTCAGTTCAGTTCAACGGTAAAGACAGATTCAGAGTCCAACTGGATCCAAGTTCTGAAGCAGCGTGGTCAAGTTTATCTTATTTATATTTCGGCCTGTCTCCTACCGGTGTTTGGGCCCTTTCAACAGCAGAAAGTGAACAAAGTATAATTTAAAGGAACACTATTCTATTTATCTCTACACAACCTTTTTTTTTCTATCCGGAAGTTCTTCTAAAAAGTCATGAAGTTCTTTCGACTGGCGTAGGAGAAGTGCATGTTGGTCTCGGTCCCTTTCAGACTGTTTGTTTCTGCCTTAATCAACAAATTCGAATCTATACAGATTTGATATTCTCTGCGTATAATCTTTTCCCAGAACCTCATTAAAAAAATTCTGAACTATCCCTTTAAATAGGTGATCCCATATGAGCTTTCAGGTCCAGTGCTGGCAGGAGATCACTCACGGTCATGAAGGAGAATGGCAGCAGCTGATGACGTTCACTCCTTCCAGCTGGGCTACAGGTCCGTACAGACTGAGAGCGGCTGCACTTCAAAAAGGGCCTGGTGTGTTTTAAGGCCTTATTTACATGTCCATAGTTTAATAAATAATTACCGTCTCCCGTGCTTTGTTACCACGGAGAGAAAGTCAGTGTATGAGGACGTGAGGAGAGAGAGAGAGAGTCCAAATTATTTACAAGACGGTGTGCTTTCACAAGTTTGTTCGGAACATCCACTAAATTCGAACAAAGCAAAAACAAGTTTCAGTATCGACAGATTAAGAGGAAGCTTGGGGTTTTTCGGGTCCATTGGTGGGCCACCGAACTTTATACCGGGACCCAGAAGTCCAAACGTGTGTATGGAGGGATTTAGGGTTAAAACAGGGAACGGTAACCCTGTCAGTGGTGCCAAAGCAGGAGGAAAGCGAGCGTCGCTGCCAGGGCAGGAACCAGGCTGGTCCTCCGCAGCGGGGCGGCAGGTGAGGGGACCCCTCCCATCCCGCCGGTGGCCAGCCGAGGGGTCAGCAGCTGCTCCTGGAAGGTGAAGTCGTCCATCGCCAGGTTATCAGCGAGGTCTGAGAGGGAGACAGAGGAGATAATGAGGCGAGGTAAAAGAATGAGAAATATGAAGGAAGCAGGGGATGGGAAGGGACGGAGAAGTTTAGAACAAACACGCGGACGAAAAAACAGAAAAACACATGTCTGCCTCGCTGGCGCATGATATCTTCCGCAGCTGTAAAAACAACGCTACATCGGGAGAAACCGGAGCACCTCACATAACCAGATGTTGCGTGTTATTGTTGCGGACACACGTTGAACCGCACACACTCGGTTTAGCCGGAGCGACTGCTGAAAACGGGGATTTGCACGGGCATCTGCTGAAAAACAGAAAATAAAAATAAAAAAAAAACCCACAGAGGCTGCATGAAGTCATGTCTCAGACTCTGAAACATCCAAAATCTGATGCGTGCCATCTGTGTCTGCTAAAATCTGACTGGAACATGTGGGAAACGATCCCTTACAACGTGACAGATGCTCTTCACTAAAACAACTAATTTGTGAAACAGGGATGAAATCAGAAAAGTCTCACTTTAACATTCTCAAGTATAGATAATGTGTATTTTTTTCCCCCCGAGATCTCTGCCAGAATGATTTGTGGTATTCAGAAATAGCTGACTTGGTATTTTTACGATAGCTACAGACCCTGCGTTTCCTCAGATCTTTGTTTAAAAACGGAGGGCCATAAAACAGCATGTTTCAGTGTCTTCCACAGAGCAGCAACAGTACCAACACTATGAATATAAATATTTCGGGACAGCTGTACCTAGCTGGTCTGTCAAGCTAGGTGCTGCTTTATCCTCGTTTACCCAAGTGAAGGCTTTGTGACAGAAACACAGTTAAAACCAGATCTTTACATGCACTCTTTTGCATATACTTCATTTCTTCTTACTGACATTAATCGAAGCTTAATTTTTTTACCTTACCAAAATTATTTCTTTTTATTAAATAGTAAAATAATGGGAGAGAGAGAGAGATGTTCTTAGATGATTCGTTTTAAACTTCCTTCAAGTTTGTTAGTTTTCCCACATTTCCACAGGACGTTTCCATAAATGAAAGCCTGTGTGTTTCCAATGTGTAATCTGTTTTTATGCTGCTTTAAGAGTATTGGCTTCTTCCTCGCTGAGTGGCCTTTAAGCCCATGCCAGTACAGGACTCGTGGCTGTGGATAGTGACACTCAGTTATCAGCTTCTTAAAAAGACCTTTTGCTTTGGCTCTGGGGTTGATTCACACATTTGATTCCAAAAAAAAGAGCTTGTCTTTTTTTCTGAACGGTGTTGTTGTTAAACTAGCATGAAACTGTTTGAACAGATAAACATGGCACTTTCTAACATTTGGAAAATCTGCCCAAGGATAACGCAGACTTGCTTTTATTATTTTCCTAATATATCACACAAAAAAGCAGAATGTTTCAGGTGTTGCCATAAAATACATCCATGGGTTTGCCACCGTTTAACTCTAATGTTGTGTGTTAACCTATCAGAAGCTTACAACCTCATGACATCATCATCTGTGCTTTCCTTTGGGTCACATGCTCTAGCCCTGTGCCACCATGCGTCACCACTGCCAGCCAACCAGGAAACGTTTGGTGGGATTTTCAGTTTGATTTAGGCTGTCAAGAAGAGTCAAAAACTGTTTGTGTCTTCATATACTTATAGTCTAAATATTTGATTTTATATGTATGTTGTGTGTTAATAGTGTGAGCTTAGAAAGCTTAGCCTACTTTATCTTAGTTGAGACTTATTAGCGAGTTGGGGGTAAAACAGCGAGGTCAGCTATGTGCTATAATGTATAGAAAAACTATGTCTGAAGAATCGGTAGCTTGTACAATGCAAAAAGGGAACTCAAAGTAAGTAAAATTTTCTTGAAATTTGTGTATTTTTCCTTGATTTGAGCAACTAAATAAGACTATTTGCCAATGGAATAAGATTTTTGCACTTAAAATAATAACAATTCATCTCCATCATCTTATTTCAAGTGCAGTATATCAAATTATCTTATTTTTGGTTTGAAAATACTCATTCCATTGGCAAATAGTCTTATTTAGCTGCTCAAATGAAGGAAAAATATACTCATGTCAAGAAAATTTTACTTGCTTTGAGTTACCTTTTTGCAGTGTAGAACCACCTTCAGCACCAATAACATGAAGTGATCATTTCTCCATAACTTCTCCTGTTTCAATCTGAAAACCTCACAGAGAAAGAAATGGCAATTAGAAGGATTTTATTGATACAATATTTTAAGTCTTTGGCGCTCAGACCTCGGCAGGAACATTAATGCTGAATTATACTTTAATATGCATAAGTAGATGTATGAGAACAGGGATGTTCCCCCAGGTCTGAAACTGGTGGTGGAGTGGAGATAGAAGAAGTTTGTTCAGTCCATATGGTGATCTGTTTAAGATAGATGTCCAACTTGATAAACACAGGTTTGCATGAACTGTCCATGATGAGCAAGCTTGAAGCGACTGTGGAGAGGAAAAACTCCCCTTTGGGAAGAAACCTCTGGCAGAACCGGGCCCAACATGGTGGTCTTCTGCCGGACCAATAACAGGCGATATGGAGTGCTGAAGACTGAAGGGAGAAAACACTCTGATGGGTTGAGGATGGAGGAACGTCTTGGAAGCTAGATGAACTCAGCTATGATGGTGGAGAAGGGGTTGGGGGTGGGTTGAATCGGACATCTGATTCGAAATCCGACATGCAATCCGTTTGCGCTTGCTGGTTAGCAGGCTGAGACGTGGATTTGAAGTTGCTTTCAAGATGAGCGTGGGATGCTGATTGGCTTCATGGAGGTGCGGTTCGTAGCTGATTGGCTCACATCAGAGGCGTATCGGACTCTGATTGAATGGAGGCAGGAGATGAGTCTCTTCGATTGAACTTGCGCCTTCAGCTTCATATCTCATGTTGATGTGGCCGAATCTTTGCTCACTCTTCTACATAACATTGCCTCATTGCTTGACCCAATTTGGACCAAGCCTCACATTTCAGCTCAGGAGAACCTTGTTATTCAGAGAGGTTCCTGAGAAGGCCTGCTGACTGTGAAATGCAGAAGCTCTGCACCTGTAGAACAAGCACAAATCATCACCTCTGTCATGACTGAGAGTTGGGATAAGGTGCTTGTGATGACATGCTACGTCTGCTTGTTTAGTTGAACACAGCACCGTACATCTGCTTTGGTCTCATCTGACAGGAGAACATTGTTCCAGAGGTCTTGTTCCGGTAAATGCAACTTTCTAAACCGAACTGCTCTCAAACGGCTATCGAACTTGTTCTTGTCCAACCGTATCGTCGTGAACTATAAACGTGCTAAGCGAGGTCTGTTGGTTCTTAGATGGAGCTCCTGGGTTTTAGACGTTTGGGTGAACATGTTAGGACTGCCCCTCATGAAAATCTTTTCACACCACAAAGTGGCAGACATCCAATTGTAACCGATTGGTCTTAAAGCCCTTCCAAGATTGATGGGTAACAACTATTACAACTCATTGCTGTTGGTTTCCATGCTGGCATTGTGAAAACACACACCTGATTGGTCCAGAGCAGCAGACTGCCCAAACGCCTGCTTTTATACAGCAGGTCAATCCCGCTGGCCATCGGTTAATTAAATGCATTTTATTAGCAGCACCTGGCAGCTAATTTCATTTTACAGCACCTATGGAAGCAGCATGGATGCACTTAGTTTTGCCAAATATGGCTTCTAAATGTTTGGTGTTGTTTCTGTTTGTAAAGTAAATACAACTTGAAATCTGTTGTACGGGTTTGTCCACCTTGAGCTATAGCTTGTAAAAGTAACTATTAAGATTATTAAGAATAATATTTAAACCTGGTAATGGGCACACTATTTTCTTCTGTCCTGATACATAACACCAACAAACTAGAAGACAGTTTTTTTGTTTTTGTTTTTTTTACCTTTACTGCACCATCTAAACTGGCTAGTGAAATCAACAAATAGAAATCATGCTGGTTTTGTGACCTTGACATTTTAATGACGCACCTCCGGTTAGTTTTACCGATTATTGGCTTTAGAGATGTAAAAAACAACAACAACAACCTCATTCCAGTGTGCCCAAAGGAAAAAAAGATTTAACTACACTCACACACTTTTTTTCTTTCTTTCTTCATCTCAGGGTGATTTTCATTTTTTATTTTTTACATTTTTTAATAATAGGAACTACATGTTTTTACGGTAGGCTTTGTTCAGAAAAACAAAATAAATCTAATTAATGCCCAAGCAGAATCAGTAGGAATGTCGAGTATAATCTAGGCTGGTAGAAAACAAAGAAAAACTTAAATTTTTACTTGCATAGCAGTTTTATTGCTATTATGAATTGCGGATGGTGTTAAATACCTTAAACAAGCCCTTGACATCAGGTAGTTTGGGGAAAGCTAAACCTGTGTAATGTCCCCCTTTGACAGTTACAGAGAACAGGAGGCAGGGAGGGAAGATTTGTTTAATATTATGAAATACAACTGAAAAGGTAAACCCTTAACTCTGCGTTTGCCTTCCCCAATTGTTCTGTAAAGCAGAAAAGCACCTGTTAGTCTCTTCTTCCTTACTGTGGGCCTGTTTTGCATCCACGCCGACGTTGGGCAGGTCCCCCCACTCCCCTCCCCATGAGTGTGAGACAGGCTCTGTGCTGCTTTTGTCTGGCTGATAGCGTTGGGAGACTGAAATGAAAAGACTGAACTATGAGATAGACCAGGAGGATATCAGTAATAAAGCTGCACTATAGTTAGGAACGCCAAGAATGAGCCGAGTCGTCTCCCGTCCTGCCAGATGCAGAGGAAACACACGTACACGCTGGTGGATGTTTGAAATATTTACCTCCTCACAGACCTGTTTGCTCAGCATATTCACTGCCTTACAACGTTAGTCATACCTCTTGAACTTTTCCACCTTTTGTTAGCTTACAGCAACTAATTTAAATTAGTATTATTGAGATTTGATTTGACAAACACAAAGAAGTGCATAGTTCTGCAGAGATTCCTGCCATGGAATCTCAGGTCCAGACTTTGACTAGGCCATTCTAACACATGCATATGCTTTAATCTAAAGCCAACCGGTTGTGGCTTTCCCTTTATGTTGTCCCACTGATCTCAAGTGTTTTACAGTCCCTAGCAGGTTTTTTTTCCCACGATTGTCCGGCATTCGGCTTTATCCATCTTCATATGATGAGCACCTTCACCCCCATGGTTTCTGTGTCCCATCAATGTGTTGTAGCAAACTGCAAATTGGACTTCTTATGGTGAAGTGCAAGACTACTAGCTGTCATGTTGACAGATTCTTCCCAATTCTGCACTACTTTGTGTTGGTTTGCCACATAAAAACACAATAAAACAATATGTGCCAAGGTGTAAAAACGTTGAAGAAGTAGGACTCTGTAAATGTTTGTGTTCATCCTTAGAGATGCCCCTCATGGCAGCGGCTCAGTGAGAACCGTCTGATCCGAGCCGCTGCGCGATAAAAGGGAGCAGCTAGGAGCCTGTCGAAAAGCTTTGCCGGGCCCTGCTGGAGTAGAGAGGCGGAGAATGGGGGCCTTTCTTTTACGCGTCCATTGCCCTGGGGCCTTCACACTGCCAGGCACCAACTTAAATGGAGGAACGAGGCAAATAAATAAACCTCCAAAGCTCCAAACTGCATCTCCCCCAAAATTTCTCTGCAGTTACGACATCTTTTGAACTGCAGCCGGAGGACAATTAACTTTTTCCGTCCCCGCTGTGTCCTCTGACATGGCGGTGGGCAGACATTCTCTGGGGCTCTGAAAGGCCGATTTGTCACTTTCGACAACAGCACACTGTACCGCTGAGCCAATTAAGCTCAAGGTGCAATTCGATACAGCTTTTATACACAGTGTGGATAAGGGGTGGGTGGGTGGGGTTGGGGGGGGGGAGTGGGGGCGTCTGCATTTGTGCATTTGTGTGCGGGTGATTGAGTGGGGTGGATGCACGCATCTCAGTGAAAAAGAGAGAGGCAAAGTGGAAGGACATTGTTGCTGCTTTACCGCAGTCGAAGAAAGCCTCAGTTTCTAAGAAAGAAAGCAAAAGATCCCAGGGAGTGAGAGAGTCTTTCTTTCTAGTTTAAACACAGCGACGTTAGCGGCACCACAGAGGGGCCTTGTTCAGCAGAATTTAAAAACAACCCGACTGGGACCGAGCACTATGCAAACCTAGATCCCCGGACAGTCCTACGCCAGGCTGGGACTAATAATATCCTGGTATAATTAGTGATGAACACCTGTGGCTGTGTTTTTAGACCTAAATGCAGACGGGGTGGGAGGGAATTAGCGGAGAACGCAGACAGAAGTCATCCACATTCACGTTCCTCACTTTTTCCTTTTTGTGGCATTTTAAGAAAGAACGAGACCAACGAAGAGCCAGGTGGATCAACACAACGCAGTGCGTAACGATGACGGGGAAGGAGAACGATACAGCTTTTCACAGTTTGTTTTTTATAAATCAAAATCTGAAAAGTGTGGCTTGTAGGTGCTTTCAGCCCTTCTGAGTCAATACTTTGTAGAACCACCTTTAGTAGTAATAACAGCTGTGTGTCTCTTGGCGCATGTCGCTACCTCTTTGGCTTTTCAAAAGATTTCAAGTTTTGGCACCAATTCTCAATTGGATCATAATCTGGACTTTGACTTTGATTCATGTGTTAGAATTAATCTGTTTGTGTTCAGATCAAAGCAGATTCATTCTAACACATGAATCTGTTTTGATCTGAACACTTTAGCTCTGGATGTTGGTTGTCCCACAGGAAGGTGAAGCTAGCAGTGTTGTGCAGTGTTGGTTTGCTGTAGAGTTTTGCATTTAGGGCCAAAAAGTTCAGTTTGGCCTCATTTGAACGGCATTTTCTTTCACATCTTTGCCGTGCTTCCCCTTGATAGCATTCTTGAAACAGGACTCCGTATGGATTTCTTTCCAACATGGCTTTCTTTTTGAAACTTTTACATAAAAGCCAGATTTACAAATTGCACACCTAATACTTGTTCCAGAGGCAGATGCTCCCACCTAAGTAGTGGCTATCTGCAACTCCTCCAGAGTAACTATGGGCCACTTGGCTGCTTCTGAGGCTTTAACAGAACAACTGGATCTATACTGATTATTCACACGTGAACTTTATTTACTAAGTAGTTGACTTCTGAAGGGAATATGTTTGGCTGTGGTTCAGTGTGGATAGTAGTCATCTTCCAATTCAGTTTGATTCCGGTTTCCTCCTGTCACACGTTGATGTGCCCCTCAGCAAGGCACTCAATCCCAAATTGTATATCGGCATATGAATGTATGCTCATTTGAGTGCGACTGAGTGAACGGGACTATAATATAAAGCACTTTGACTGGTCAGTATGACTTAAAAAGCGCTAGATAAATTCAGTCCAATTACAGTGGGATTTTATTTGGGGGGAATCGAGTTAACATGGCTGCAGGCCACACTTTTCAGATTGTTGTGTGTGAAAATATTTGAACACTGTGTATCATCTTTTTAATGTTGGTCTATTTGATAAAGTTACATTGAAACACATTGATGTGTGTGGTTGTGAAGTCCTATGAGTGATTAACGTGAGCCATCTATGGACCTTTGAGGTTTTCAGATGAATGTGGCCCTCTTATGGCACATCCATTCAGATCATCCGTTTTCAGACCCTCACACTGCAAAGGAACACCAAGAGCAAGAGTGTCTCTGCTAGGTTTCCCCTGGCGTTAGTTAAAACCAAGGCGAAGGGTAAACAGTCCAACCATTGACTGGAAGCACCATGAATGAGCGGGCCTGGTAGTCACGTCCAAGTCAACGGCCACAGCCTCTTTCTAGCTTTAAATTTAGGTTTTCTTTAGTGACCAATTCCCGCAGAGAACAAAATGCATGCAGACACTGTGGTTTTTTTTTTTAAGGCGGATGTTTGTTTGGATCACCATGACAGGTCAAACAGAGGCTGGAGTGCAAGTCCCATGTGCGTTCATGTGGCCTTTCTGTCTGTCTGCTCAGAGGAGGACTGAGGAGCAGAGGGAGGGGGAGCCAGTCTGGAGTTTTGTTTTCAGCCCGTGCCTAAGGCCTGCGGTTTACAGTGTGCAGTTGTCACAACAAGCAAACTATGCGGAGAAGGATCGCTACAGGTGAAGATTACATGTTTCAGGATTGATCCGACACAGTCTGGAAAACACGCTGCTCTCGTTTGACTGAATTTACTCTGCAGAGTAGACGCAGATCAGTAGCTGGTCGACACATTGCTGCCGGCCCCTCTGGAGAGAAGGCAGCTTCGTGGTGCAGGACGGTCTATTCAGCACATGTGTGCTGCACACCAAGTCCTTTTTAGGGTCAGATAAGTATGTGGAATGTTAAGTCTCCAAAACACAGGTGCTTCTTATGAAACAGGAGAGATGGTTTAGATTGCCGCTGCATTGGCAGACCATTTGTGCACATAACACACCTAAGCTAGTCAAATTTGATTTAGGCCTTCAAGGCTCGACAGCTTACATTATGGTTCCTGAGGTAAAGCAAATATTTTATCACTTTGTATCATCTCCGTGGAGCGAATGTTTGAATGGATTTCAGACTCGGCACGTCGGAAAATGAGGGTCTGCGTGCAGCTCCTGGCCCGGAGCCGCCAACGTCTGTGAAAACATGACACGAGTGACCGCATCAGCGGAGTTGGGCTTCCTAGAGGAGGACTGATAAGAAGCTGGGTGATAATTATTGACCGGTTGGTCACTTTGTGTAAACTGTCCAGAGACACTGCTCATTGACGGGAGTGGAGCGAGCTGCCTTTGTCTGGCGGGGGAGATGACAGTCTGCCCCCACACCAACAGGCCGACCGCAGCGGCGCACGGAGAGGCTGGGAATGTGGAGCCAAGACAAACGAGACGGCCGCAGGAGGCCCTGCCCCTGGCCTTTAAAACAGCCCCGCTCCCCGAGCTTTCCTCCGAGCTTCCCCAGCACTCACTGTTATTCCAGGCGGAGGGACACACCCACACAGGGCCAGAATGCGAGACGCGGGGAGAGACGTCATGGCACAGACGGCCGCGGACGTAAACAGATAATAATATCTGGCTGCCTTTTAAACTGGAGTGGAGAAGTACAGTGCGGTGCAAAAGTATTCAGAGGTCTGAAATGTTTTCACGCTTTGTGACCTTATCCCCACAAAAAACTCCACACGCGGGAGACCAACAGCAGAAGTGAAAGGAAAGTGATACATAGTTGTTTAGGTTTGGGGAATGTCTTCACCTGCTTTTTTACTTTTACAGACAGAAATCTTTGACCCTTCTGGTTTTTTTTGTCGTTATTGTTGCTTTTTGTCATTTTGGCAAAACAGCGCAAGTTCAGTCAGATTTTCTGAAGAACGTCTCTGAACAGCAATTTTCACCTTTTGCTGCAGATTCTCAGTTAAATTTAGGCCATTTTAACAGGTAATCGTGCTTAGATCCCAACACTAAAAGCAGAAACTCCTCCTTCACGGCTGTTTAGCAGCCTCAAAAAGCATTTACCACCAGCTACATGCAAAGACAGTCCTGTATTTCCCTTCATCAATTTCTCGACCCTGCTAAAAATAAAACAACATCCCCACAGCATGACGTTCCCACCACCATGCTTCACAGTTTGCATAGCAGATCCGGGGTGATGTTTGCTGTTTTATAGATTTAGACCAAAACATTTGACGTTTGCTGTGTCCACTACATGGCTTGAAGAACACTGGATACTGGATTAATTCACATGTTCTTTTAACAGCAGCTTTCTCCTAGCCATGATTCTTCCTGGATCCTCCCCCTGAGGATCCATGAAGCTCCTTTCACAGGATCCATGAGCCTCTTGGCTGCCTCCTTAATTACACAGTCGCCTTTGCTGCCCGTTTGGCTTTACGGCCATGGTCTTGGTAGGTTTGTAGTTGTGCATACACTTCCTATTTTCAGTGCTCTGTCAGTCAACGCTGCCACAATTTTCTCACTGACCAGTTTTCTGTATTCCTTGTTTTACTTGATGCTGTTTGTTCTTTAATCTTTGTTAACAGACCCCTGAGGCCTTGACAGAACAGCTGGATTTATAGTGAGATTAAACCACACTTATTACCAGTAATGCAACTTCCGAAGGTCATTTTATTATTTTTAGTAGGAGGTATCAGAGTAAAAAGGGCTTAGCAAAACTGCATGTATATCCTATTTAAATCTTATTTTTTGACATGCATTATTCCCACTTCCCTGTTATGAAGCTCTTCCTGTCCGTCCATCCCATAAAGATCCCTATAACATGACAATAGCTGGAGAAGTCAAAGGGGCGAGGACACTGTAGCGAGGCACGGTAAGTGGAATCAGAAGACAAGGCAAGTTTAGAAAAAAAACTACAAAACATTAACTCCAAACCCAGATCTATGGGATCGGTTAGCCCTGATACGAGTGGAATTACAACCCTCCACAGAGACTCTTTGTGGCTTGTGGAGCGGAGGAAAGTCAAAATCCATTACTTTATATTGCATCGGTGAGGGGATGAGCAGCATGCTGCACTCACTGACCTCCTCCTGCACTGTCCAAATTAAATTGACTTCCGTTTATTTTTAGTCTCGACTCACAGCTAACGGCTCGCACCGCCACGAATGGGCGAACAGGCCCGAAGCAACGGAGACACTCAGAACAGACACATAAATTCTCACAGCAAATTCCTCACAGTAGCGTTGCTGTTATGGTGGAAAAAAAGTGTGCGCGGGTGAGCGAACTAAAAAAACCATAACAAATCAAACAGTACAAAGAGCTGATTCTGCGACGAGGGGAAGCAGCTTGCTCGGGGCGGAGAGCCGCGGCGCTCTTTGGAGGCGGGCTGTGAACCAGCGCAGAGGTTAGGGCTCCACGGAGGGTCAGAGGTTGGCAGGGAGCACTGTCCCGGTGTCAAAACACTCTGGACAATGACGGCTCTTATCAGCACCAGAGACATTCTTCGGATTCTCTCTTTATCTTCTCGTGACCAGAGACCTGACGCGTGTTTCCATTCTCCCCCCCCCCCGGTTCCTGCGGTCGCTGTAGTTAGCTCTATCTGTCTTAGTCCTTCCTTAGCGGTTCGCTTGTGGTTTCTTCTGGCAGATCGGAACAAACCGACAGAGAGACTCCTGCGATGCTCGCAGCGTCTTTGGGTTCCTTTCAGGAACGGGACTGGAAAAGTGAAGCGAGGCAGGCCAGAAAGGGGGGGGGGGGGACGAACAGAAGGAGAATTTAGGATGCAGGTGAGAGCAGAGGGTTAACACGAGAAACGGCGACCGCTAAAAGACTCAGACCAAACTTTCAGGAACGTTCCCACAAAATGGCTTCTGTGTGCCGCTGCGGTGGCCAGCAGCGGAGCAGCGAGCCTCGAGAATGGCCCCGCTGTGTGCGGAGTGTTTGTGGACTGTGGCGGAGCTGATGGACACAACCCAGGAACGGGCCTGGAATCAATTTACTGCGTCCAAAAAAAGTGCCTGTGAATGTAAATAAAGCTCTTGAGCAAACAAACGCTTTTCCAAGAGGCACAGTCGCAAACAGAAAAAAATGTACGGGCTTAGAAAAGGAACCAAATACTGGTGCCCCCCCCCCCCCCCCCCCCCCCCACACCTCACATGTACTATGAGAACCCAGTCAACTCTTTGCTCGTATCCACAGAAATTAAAACCAGGGCTCTTCTTCCTGCCTTCGGGCTAATCTAAGGGGCTTTATCTCTGGACCGATTTGCAAAAGCTTCAGAGTGGAAGAGCATTAAGGGTCCAATAAGAGGATAATTTCATCCCCTCATTCCTCTCCTCCCTCCTTTTTCCGCTCCTTCCCCATCTTCCGCTCCACGGTCACCCCCGCTCAGAGGCAGCGCTGGGAACGCTCGTGGGCTGCTTCGGTGGGAGCGAAGCGAGAAGCTGCAGATCCAACTAGCCGTGCCTGTTTACACAGATGGCAGCTGGCTGCATCATTTCTGCGAGAGGCGTGGAAGAAGAGGGAAGGAGGGAGACTGGCTGTTAAACAGGCTGTTTAGGAGCTACTAGAGGGATGGTCTTAGACAACACTGGGTCAGAACATTTTTAGTGTGCTACACATTCTCAGCCGCCATAAACGCACCCTAACCTACCCTGCAGGCTTTACATTTCACACCTTTAGCGTCTAAGCGAGGGGTCTATAACTCCAGCCATTGAGGTCCGGTATCCTGCAACTTCAACACACCTGAGTGAAATGACCAGGGGTCCCATTTATAAAACTTTGCGTAGAATTCATACTAAATGTACGTACGGCAAGAAAAATAAAACAGCGTACAATGAAATAAATTCTGATTTATGAAACCATGTGCAAGCACACCCTTATAGATCACAGCTGTACCTGGACCTTTGTGTACCTGGTTCTGCCTCAAGTTCTGCCCTCCACACGCTCAGATTCAACCATAAACGGTCGATGCAAAGCACGTCGTGAATGCTAACGTGAGTTAAAAATGGGTCAGCTGATCACAGAGAGGAGTTTATTAATGTGAAAACCAGAGGTAAAAGCACAAATGTTATCCACATTAATAGAACTTGTTAAGAAGTTAACTTGATTGCAGTTTTAAACACCGAATAACAGCTTCACCAAGCTCCATGTTGAAACTCCTCTGAGGCTGTGCCTTTAGATCTACAGGTGGGAGGGAGACCAGGAGGAATGACAGGTTTCCCCCCAGATAATAAAGAACCCATGCCACCCCCCCCCCTCCCCCAGAAAAAACAAAAAACTGTGAAAAGCACTGCTCTGATTTTGCTTAGATTAACGTCTGCTTTTGTCACTGTTGCTTATTGTATCCTCAAAGACTCCAAAATATGTGTGTCCAGTCAGGCTCTAGAGTGGCTTTGCTCATACCCTCCTGACAGAAGCTGCCATGTTTTTTTTCCAGTAAGATCATGTCTGAATCCAGTAGCCTGGCATGTGGGGTACCGCAGGGCTCTACTTCCTGGAATATAACCGCCGACTGCAAATGCAAGGACGGTATAGCGGTTTCTAAAGTATTGGAGTTGTTTTAACATTAGAAAAGTTGGCTTTGGTCACGGTCCCTCTCAAGAGTTAGCTTTAGATAAACATGGGTGTCCACAAAATGAAGATGCTACTAGAGTTACATATAGCAGGTAAGGTACTGAAAGGCAGGTTTAGCCTTTTTTTTTCAGGAAAGGGTATATGTCAAATGAATTATCTGTAATAGTTCCCTTTAAAAGTAGTAGAAAGATGTGATCACCACGGGTTTGTTGAATAGTGAACAAATCTTCAGAGTAGCAGTGGCTCAAAGCAGAGACACGCTGTATCAGTTCACCTCTTCTAATCTGGAGGATCAGCTGACTCAATGAAGATAATACACAATATGCTAAACCTGGAAAATACAGGTCCAAATCATCCATATACTGTCTGAATGACAGACTGATAAATCCTAAAACAATCCCTTCATTCTTAGTCGGGCTAGAGCTGATTGAGGCGTTGCAGCTGATCTGGTGGATTGATGCAGATGACGGGCTCAAATAAGATCAAGTCTATACAGCTGTAAAATCAGGTGGACTGTTAACATTCGCTAGCATAGCATTCGATCCTAATGTTATGAGTTGAATAGCTAAAGCCAGCTAGAAAGAGGAAGATTATGTTTCTACCACTCTGATACGTGCTATGATCCTTGTCCTTTAGGTTGACACCGAAGATGAGAGGAGACGTTTTGTGCCTCTGCATTCTCAGCCAGGATTCAGGCCATGTGGGCACCCTCAGACACCTGCACTGACATCTGCATCGTCTGAGCCCCCCCCCCCCCCCGCTTACTCAGCCTCACCTGTCTCTAACCGGCTGTCGCACGTCAGGGACGCCTCTCCTGCAACCACACTTGTGAATCTGCGTTCGCTCTGAGAAACCCCACGGAGCTGAAGCAACGCAGGAACAAATAAACGCGAGCTGCTAATATCAGCAGCGCGTGAAGTACGGCCGCGCTGACGAGGACATGTGGCAAACCCGACGGTGCAGGACTGGCGCCGGCTGACTCACCTATCAGGTGCAGGGGGTCAGGGGGTGACAGCTGCAGTTAATTAACATACCAGCTTCCCGTACTGGCAGCGTTGGCGGCTGTTAAATCCACCCACATGCAGAGCGAGGAATGTTTAGGTTTCCCAGTGTATCAACCTTTGCAGGTATCAAAGGTGTTTTTGTCTCCTTCTGTTCTATCCCCACGTTCTTTCATCGCCTCGCTCTTTCCCTCTGCGCCTTTGTTCCAGCCCAACAAATCTGAAAGTTGAGCTCAGCCCGGGCCTCTGATCGTAAGCTGCGTGTTTCACATAACGGGAATATTTCCACTTTGGAGTTCACTATGTCGTTGGAGCTTTGCTTCAGTCACTGAACGTCTGAGCGCAGGAGCGTAACAACGGGTCTATTCACTTGGCTTCTGCTGAGCATGTCGGGGTGGAGCGAAAGGCCGCGGAGCTGAGTAACAAAGTTCTGCTCCAGCTCCATACTGTTTTCAACACGCCCGCAAAGGGTTTCTAAAACTGATTAGTCAGCTTCTTCTGTTATGCAGTTATTCCTCAGGAGTTACCGTAAGCCCCCTGAAGTGATTTGCCCACGTTTCAGTGCTCTCATATCGGTTAATCTCACCTGGAAACTAATGGTGAATGTAACCGCCACAGGGAAGGATCAATTTAAATCCAATTTCAGCCTAATGTGTTCTGTATTATCAAGTGTCTGAAGCAGCAGCGCGGCTACAGACTGACAGCGGGGGTAGGTGGGTGGGGTATCTGCGTACGGGGGGCATGAAGAGAGGCTTTGAGAGAGAAATCTGCGAGGTGTTTTTTTGTGGAGATGGTGGCGCGTTCTTTTGTTCTCCACACAGAGGCGGTGCAGTCGGGGAGCAGGTGTGCATGAAAGCCCAGAAACACAGGTGAGCCCTTATCAGCAACATGTGCAATCCAAGATCAATGGATTAACCAAAAAATAAATAAAATAAAAATAAAGTCCCAAGCATAACCGGCAGATTCCCACAGAGGTCGGGAACTGTGTGGCACGTATGAACAATATCCACAGGTTTAGCTAAGGGAGATCTTCGGTAACATCAGTCATCTAAGGTTAGAAAATGAGTCAGCTGACCTTACATCAGCTCGTTTCAAACGGTTACAAGTCATTCAAATCATCTGACCATCACCCCTGCCTTAGCATGCGTACTTAGACCGTCACATGGACGACCATATGACTCCTTTTATCTGACCTAGTGGTGGTCTGCAACATTCACAGCCAGTATATTTAAAGTGAACTTTTCAGTGTTTGATCAAATTACTACCTAAAAACAGCCTCGTATTGCACTGGGATATGTAATACAAAGTAGCGTCGTTATGCGACCTATAGACAGGCAGAGAACTCGATATTCGAGCAAGACTGTGTGTTGTGTTTAAAAGGTTTATTAGCAAAAACCAGGAGGACGATCATAGAGCATAGTGGAGGAACAGGACAATCATAGTGGAGGAACAGGCTTGGCTCATACACAGGAGGTCTGGCCTGAGAGAGGCAGACTGATCCAAGGCTCCCCAAAAGGGTCATATTCATCTGATTATTTAACTGACGGTAAAAATGCATGGCATGCTTTGTCAGTGACTCTTTTACACCTTTACCAATAAACCCATTTCAGTCAAATCTATTGGAAAGCATCCTTTGAAGTGTTCTGGTCTGGGTTCAACATGATAAGATGAGAAAGTTTAAGGGCGTGTATCCCAACAGGACTCTGCGGCAGACGATGGATGTTGAGCAGCTGATCTGTCGATGAAAACAGAGAGAAAACTAATCTGCTGAGGAGGTTTGATGGTGTGTAAACTTTACTAGCACCAGAAGCAGACTGAGGCGTTCTCTGACAAGTGAGCAGACTGCAGCGTTGTACAGAAGTGAGACTTTGAAGTACGAAGACAGAGCAGTTATAAATAAAACACATTTTATGAATGCCAGTATAATAGCCCTAATGTTAGTCAAAACAAAATCTTTAATACATGAAGCATAAATACATTGTTTTGGGAGTGAGATAAAGTTGAAAGCTTTTATAGCAGGGTTAAACGAGCTCAAGATGAACCCAGATGTAGATTTGACCAAACAGCCCAACGCTTGTCACTGTTCATCATTTAGAAATAAGGCTGTGAGGACATCAGGGAGCTGCAGCTGCTACACAACTTAATAGGCGAGCAAATCCCAGAGAAGAAGCAGCAGTGGTTATATTATGAGTGAAGGCTTATTAAAACAGAACCTTAAACGACTAGAGTGGGGTCTAACCGTCCTAAAAGAGTTTCATTTGACATGTTTTGCTTCCAGTGGATTTTTAGATGTTGGAGAATGGTGTAAATGCTGTGGTGACTTTATAAAAAGCAACATTTTTACCGTAAATTGTAAAGTTGCAATTTTTTTTTTTTTGACAAACTCCATTTCCAAATGATTTTTAGTTATACTTGAATAATTGTTTTAGCATTTTCAGGTTACTTTTGTATGTGGTTTTTAATGTATTAACTAGTTAAATTGTAAGATGTAAACTGGCTGATAAACAATTAACTGCTTCTATTCAATTCATCCATCTATCCATTTTCTGACCCGCTTCAATTCAGTGTGCATGCTCCTCGTCAGTGCACTTTACAAAGTCAAATTCAATCAGATTATACAGATTGGTCAAAATTTCCTATATAAGGAACCTAGTTGATTGCATCAAAGTAGCATTCACTCCTGAAGAAGCGTAGAGCTACAGGGAGAGTCGTCTGCATTATCCATGGCTTTGCAGCAATCCCTCATACTGTACAAGCATGAAGCGACAGTGGAGAGGAAAATTCCCCATTAACTGAGCGCTTCGGCTGGTCGGAGTGGTGGATTTGGTTAATTAATTCAAATTTCTGTGGAACGCAATCATAATAATGTCACACTTTAAAAAATATATATATATATATTGTTATGATATATTTTTCTGGGATGAACCCGGACACAGCACGCACACACAGAGTCAGTTCTTATGAGTGAGTTTTTATTGAATAGTGTGGAAGATGGATGATGAGACCAGAGTCTTACAACGGACGGAGGTGAAGGGTGTAGAAGCTGGCTGGCAGGAGGAGTGTGGAGAGACTGACCGGGAGGAACTCTGGAGCCGAACACTGGAGAGCAGGACATCTGAGCAGAGCCGTGGAGCGCAGAGCCTCAGAGCCGAGCAGAGCATCAGAGCCGAGCAGAGCATCAGAGCCGAGCAGTGGCGAGCAGAACGTCAGAGCCGAGCAGTGGCGAGCAGAGCATCAGAGCCGAGCAGTGGCGAGCAGAACGTCAGAGCCGAGCAGAGGCGAGCAGAACGTCGGAGCCGAGCAGTGGCGAGCAGAACCTCAGAGCCGAGTAGTGGAGCACAGGACGTCCGAGCCGAGCGGTAGAGGTCTGAACGTCTGAGCCGAGCGGTGGAGGTCTGAACGTCTGAGCCGAACGGTGGAGGTCTGAACGTCTGAGCTGAATACTGGAGAAAACAAAACTGTCGGAAAGTCTTTGGGCTGACTGAAACAAGACCAGGTGAAAGGAGTCTTCAGGCTGACGGGTACAAACGGAGCTGACAAGAAAAACTGACAGGGACTGAGCGGGAGTGAACGCTATGGACCGGCGACGGGAACAGAAAGAGGTGAGTCTGATAAAGCGGTGGGAACAGGTGGAAGCAGTTGTGGGTTAATTGCAGCCTGCCAGGTGAAACTGATCAGGCTGCGCAGGAACAAGAGAGAGGGAGAGAGGCTCAGCATGCAGCCAATAAGCTGCATCCTGACAGTACCCCCCCCCCCCCCCAAGGCCGGACACCGGACGGCCCAGAATCCCCACGCCGGGCGGGTGGAGGGGGCCCAGGAAGGCGGGCAAGAGTCGAAACCGAACACTGAGGGACCAAAGAGCCTGCAAACACAAAAGGGGCCAGAGAATACGGGGAACCAAAGGGGCCAGAGAACACGGGGAACCAAGGAGCAAGAAAACACTGATGTGCCAAAGCACAATCAGGGGGCGGCACATCAGGGAAAGGCACGAACGCTTGACTGCGCCGGGGGAAAAAGCGAGTGCTTGACAGCGCTGGGGAAAGAGCGAGCGCAACACAGCGCCAAAGGGAAGGAACGGGCGCAACACAGCGCCAAAGGGAAGGAACGGGCGCAACACAGCGCCAAAGGGAAGGAACGGGCGCAACACAGCGCCAAAGGGAAGGAACGGGCGCAACACAGCGCCAAAAGGGAAAGAACGGGCGTACACAACGCCAAAAGGGAAGGATCGGGCGTATGGAAACGCCAAAAAGGGAAGGATCGGGCGTATGGAAACGCCAAAAGGGAAGGAACGGGCGTATGGAAACGCCAAGGGGAAGGAACGGGCGTATGGAAACGCCAAGGGCAAGGAACGGGCGTATGGAAACGCCAAGGGGAAGGAACGGGCGTGTGGAAACGCCAAGGAGAAACAACGCCGAAGCGTGAGAGGAGCGCTGGGGCCCAAGGGGCGAGATCGCCGGGGCGTGAGGGAAACGCCGAGGCGAAACGGACGCATGACAGCGTCAAGGGGAAAATATAGGCGTACGAAAACGCCAAGAGGGAAGAACGGACGTACTTAACGCCAAAGGGAAGGAACAAGCGTACTTAACGCCAAAGGGAAGGAACGGGCGTACTTAACGCCAAAGGGAAGGTACGGGCGTACTTAACGCCAAAGGGAAGGAACGGGCGTACTTAACGCCAAAGGGAAGGAACGGGCGTACTTAACGCCAAAGGGAAGGAACGGGCGTACTTAACGCCAAAGGGAAGGAACGGGCGTACTTAACGCCAAAGGGAAGGAACGGGCGTACTTAACGCCAAAGGGAAGGAACAGGCGTACTTAACGCCAAAGGGAAGGAACGGGCGTACTTAACGCCTAAGGGAAGGAACGGGCGTACTTAACGCCAAAGGGAAGGAACGGGCGTACTTAACGCCAAAGGGAAGGAACGGGCGTACTTAACGCCAAAGGGAAGGAACGGGCGTACTTAACGCCAAAGGGAAGGAACGGGCGTACTTAACGCCAAAGGGAAGGAACGGGCGTACTTAACGCCAAGGGGAAGGAACGGGCGTACTTAACGCCTAAGGGAAGGAACGGGCGTACTTAACGCCTAAGGGAAGGAACGGGCGTACTTAACGCCAAAGGGAAGGAACGGGCGTACTTAACGCCAAAGGGAAGGAACGGGCGTACTTAACGCCAAGGGGAAGGAACGGGCGTACTTAACGCCAAAGGGAAGGAACGGGCGTACTTAACGCCAAAGGGAAGGAACAGGCGTACTTAACGCCAAAAGGAAGGATAAGCGTACGACAACGCCAGAGGGAAGAACAAGCGTACGACAACGCCAGAGGGAAGAACAAGCGTACGACAACGCCAGAGGGAAGAACAGGCGTACGACAACGCCAGAGGGAAGAACAGGCGTACGACAACGCCAGAGGGAAGAACAGGCGTACGACAACGCCAGAGGGAAGAATAAGCGTACGACAACGCCAGAGGGAAGAACAAGCGTACGACAACGCCAGAGGGAAGAACAGGCGTACGAAAACACCAAGGCTCAACAACTCCTGCTGGAACACGACTGGTGTACAGAAACGCCAGGGGAAAACCCGCCGGGGCGTGAGGGAAACACCGGGGCTTGGGGAAGAGAACGCCGGGGCGTGGGGAGAACGCCGGGGCGCCAGGAAGAAGAATGCCGGGGCGCAAAGGGAACGCCGGGGCACAAGGGAAACAGGAATATCTAAAACACCAGGGAACAAGAACGGAGGGCGTACTAACACGCCGAGGAACCGAGAAAAGAGGGCGTCCTAACATGCCGGGGAACCACGAATCAGAGGGCGTCCTAACACGCCGGGAAACCGAGAATCAGAGGGCGTCCTAACACGCTGGGGAACACTAAATCTAAACGCCAGGAAAACAAGACCTAAACACCAGGGAACTAGAGGGTGAGCTAGGCAGCAACAGGCCAAGTGCGCCAGAGGGCACAGACAGCGACTTAAGCACTGGAGGGCTCTGGCGGCGACCTGCGAGCACTGGGTGGCGACAGGCTGGCACACCAGAGGGCTCAGCCGGCGTCATAGGAGCGCCGGAGGGCTCTGGCGGCAACCTGCATGCGCAGGGCAGCGACAGTCTGGCCCACCAGAGGGCTCAGCCGGCGACATGGGTGCGCCGGAGGGCTCTGACAGCGACCTGCATGCGCCTAAACAGGGGAACAACACAGAGACACTAGGGCAAGACAGAACAAAACAACTACGAAAGGGAACTAAACTAACCTAAACAGGGCAAAACATACAACGAAAACAGGAGAAGGGTGTAGGGACCTAGAAAGCGTAGGGCCCTTAGAGAGCGCAGGGACCTTAAAGAGCGCTGGACTCCATCCAACGCAGGAACCCATACAGCGCAGGAACCCATAAGGCGCAGGAACCCAGACACCTAAATACTAAGGGGGAAGAAAAAAAAACAAAACAAACAAAACTAAAATAAAGAAAAAACAAATACAGAACAAGACTAGAACTACCGGGCTAGGACAGAAACTACAGAGGCTAGACTGGAATTACAGGGGCTAGACAGGGACTACAGGGTCAAGACAGGGACTACAGAGCTAACGAAACTACAGGGCTGACGAAACTACAGGGTCTCAAACTGAAAAATCAAAACAAGACTGGTAAACTAGGAAAGGAACCAAAAGCTAAAGCAAAACTATGAAACAAAGCAGAACCGGGAGATGAGGGCAAATACAGCTGAACTGATGAAAAACTAGATAACTAGAGCTAGAAATAACACAAACCAAAACAGGAAGTCTAAAAAAACTGGAACTCAAAAACAAAACTCAGAAAACTAACCTAAAAAATAGAACCGAACTGGATAAACAAAAGCTAAATAAAACTCTAATGCTCAAAAGCAACATAAATCCCAAAAAATTCTAAGTAAACCAAAATCTAAGGTTGAGCCAAAACAAAAGAACAGAAGGCGGAAATAAATCTTCTAAAACAATAAAAAATATACAAAAAGACTAGAAACTAAAGCAGATCTAGAACACAACACCAAAAAATAACTCTAAACAAAAACCAGAAGGCGCTGGGCAGCAAAGTCTGAATATGCTGGGCAGCAGCAAAAGTTAGCGCTGGGCAGCGACGACGAGGAGCGCCGTCCTTAGTGCTGAGCAGCGGGGAAGGCGGACCAGGAAAACAGAGTCAGAGGCGGGGCGTCGCAACTCTGCGACCCGGGTGGCGTCGCAACACAGCGACCCAGGCAAGATGAATCCAGAAGCGTGGCGTCGCAACTTTGCGACCCAGGCGAGACGAACCGGAGGCGAGGCAGATCCTACCAGCTTCTACACCAGGCTCTGTGCGTGCTCGGGTTCATCCCTTGGCCGGTCCATAATGTTATGATATATTTTTCTGGGATGAACCCGGACACAGCACGCACACACAGAGTCAGTTCTTATGAGTGAGTTTTTATTGAATAGTGTGGAAGATGGATGATGAGACCAGAGTCTTACAACGGACGGAGGTGAAGGGTGTAGAAGCTGGCTGGCAGGAGGAGTGTGGAGAGACTGACCGGGAGGAACTCTGGAGCCGAACACTGGAGAGCAGGACCTCTGAGCAGAGCCGTGGAGCGCAGAGCATCAGAGCCGAGCAGAGCAGTGGCGAGCAGAACGTCAAAGCCGAGCAGAGGCGAGCAGAGCATCGGAGCCGAGCAGAGCATCAGAGCCGAGCAGTGGCGAGCAGAACGTCAGAGCCGAGCAGAGGCGAGCAGAGCATCAGAGCCGAGCAGTGGCGAGCAGAGCATCAGAGCCGAGCAGAGGCGAGCAGAGCATCAGAGCCGAGCAGTGGCGAGCAGAGCATCAGAGCCGAGCAGTGGCGAGCAGAACGTCAGAGCCGAGCAGAGGCGAGCAGAGCATCAGAGCCGAGCAGTGGCGAGCAGAGCATCAGAGCCGAGCAGAGCATCAGAGCCGAGCAGAGCATCAGAGCCGAGCAGAACGTCAGAGCCGAGCAGAGGCGAGCAGAGCATCAGAGGCGAGCAGAGCATCAGAGCCGAGCAGAACGTCAGAGCCGAGCAGAGGCGAGCAGAGCATCAGAGCCGAGCAGAGCATCAGAGCCGAGTAGTGGCGAGCAGAACGTCAGAGCCGAGCAGAGGCGAGCAGAACGTCGGAGCCGAGCAGTGGCGAGCAGAACCTCAGAGCCGAGTAGTGGAGCACAGGACGTCCGAGCCGAGCGGTAGAGGTCTGAACGTCTGAGCCGAGCGGTGGAGGTCTGAACGTCTGAGCCGAACGGTGGAGGTCTGAACGTCTGAGCTGAATACTGGAGAAAACAAAACTGTCGGAAAGTCTTTGGGCTGACTGAAACAAGACCAGGTGAAAGGAGTCTTCAGGCTGACGGGTACAAACGGAGCTGACAAGAAAAACTGACAGGGACTGAGCGGGAGTGAACGCTATGGACCGGCGACGGGAACAGAAAGAGGTGAGTCTGATAAAGCGGTGGGAACAGGTGGAAGCAGTTGTGGGTTAATTGCAGCCTGCCAGGTGAAACTGATCAGGCTGCGCAGGAACAAGAGAGAGGGAGAGAGGCTCAGCATGCAGCCAATAAGCTGCATCCTGACATATATATATTCTTAAACTTTATTTACTTTTAGCCTAAAGTATTTGGGGGAAAAGGTTTTTAAATGGTTTCCTGTGTTTGCGTAGGCGTATTAGTTTCAAGTGTTCACATAGTGCTGAGGGGCAGAAGCAGTAGGAGCTGCAGTTAGGTCTGTGCTAAAAGCTGTTGTCGTTCTTTTGAATTTGCCACATCAGAGCTTTGTCTGAATCTAAGAACTGTTTAAAGCTATATAGAATACACGAGAAAGGGGTTGTGTACTTATATATAAAGGCTGTGTATATATATATTTATACATATAACTAGATATGTGTCTTCTTATCAGAAAGAAACAACTTAGCTTTACTTTTGTTATCCCCTTTTGCTCAATCTTGCCTATTTATGTTGACTTTCCACTGCAGAATAACATAAAACTGTTGGTAATCATCATTTTTTGTTGTTACTGTCCGTATTGTGAGCTATAAAATGCTAACACTATCACTTTCCTGGTATTGGTGGGGCCGGGAGATGGAATAGGGGCTTGCTCAGTCCAGCGCATGTGTCAGCCTGGCATTGCAGCTCCTCCAGGAATGGTGTATCTCTTCCATACGTGTTTAAATATGGTTGTGGGAAACCGTGTTTAAAAATTATACAAAGGCAAGTCTGAATATTGTTATAGATACTGATCCTACAACTTGACTGTAATGCAAAAATCACGACTCTGGAGCAGAGGTCCATCTTACAGCAGGGCAATGGCCCTAAACGCTGCCAGAGCTCTAATGCGATGGTTGAGCTCCAAGCATGTTCAAAATCTAAGCAGTTGTTCCTTTCTTAGTGGCAGTGATCCAAACAAATGCGAGAAACCCCAGTTGGGGAGTCAAATCTGGACGCCGGTGGATATGTAGCAGCCTGCTAGGTTTATAGAAAAAGACCTTGTTTGTATCTTTTCCTGTTTAAGCAGGATCACAAGAAAAAAATACTTTTTGAAAACCAAATAAAAAATATTTCAGTGAGCAAAAAGCAGAAAGCAGTGAAGGTTTTTTAAACAACACACACACACCTCAAAATTTCACAGAAATTACACAGAAGCTGAAAGTAGGCATCGTTTACAGGTCGGGAACAGTGTGGCGCGTATGAACAATATCCACAAGTTTAGCTAAGAGAGATCTTTGGTAACATCAGTCACCTAAATTTAGAAAATGAGTCAGCTGACCTTACATCAGCTCGTTTCAAACAGTGTGGATCTGGAGTTACAAATAGATCAACACTAAAAGAAAAGCAGTTTAATTTTACCGCTGCAAACCTTGCAGTGGGTAAAAACTTAAAATGGTCGAGTGATGGAAAAAAAAAAAACAGCCGATGCAGCTACTTGTTGCATCCTTAAATGATTAGACATGAAACCAGGAAAGTCTCACAAAATGCTTGTTTAGGATCCTTTTATACACATAAGAGTGTATATGTTTAGACCTCGTTTGTAGACGAGGTCTAAAGGAAACATTTTGCTCCAGTGGGGTTTTATTTTCTTTTTTGAACTTTGCTGGTTTTTGGACGGTTTCTTTCCTACGACTCTTGATGCTAATGCAAGAAGGTTAACTCTTGCTGCACAGAGCTCAGTGAGGATCAAGGAAATTTGAAGATGGAGAGAAATGTTAAAGTGATTGGTTTGTACAGTAGTTCACAAAAGATCTCATATCTTGAGAAAAAAAAACCTGGCCTTTGTAGCAGGATTAAAAACACCGGCATAAAAGGTGTTTCAGTAAAATATATTGGAAAGGCATCAATTGAAGTGTTGTAGGGTTAGCTTACCAAAACCTCTGGAAAGCATCTTCCTCCCTAGTTGCTCCAGCAGTCCAACCCAGGGCCACACTAGACAGCCACCCCAGTCAAGGGGTTTCACTTCAGGCTTATTTTCTTTAAAGATGGGTTTTCCTCAGGATAACCCTTTGCTTTTGCTGTCAGTGGATTTCTTCAAAACAAAAACAAACTGTGTCTCCTCTCCTCTGTGGGCTTGTGCATGACACCACCCACAGGTGGACCACACGCCCCGGTCATTGGCAGTATGCGCCTTTCCATAGTGGAGCATTTGCTGCTGTGGGACATTTGAGCACCAGACAGAGGACAGAGGACAGCTACACTACACGGTGTTTCCCACAATTTCCCATCACTCTTAACACTCGGCAGGGCGCTCATTCATAAAAAACATTAAATTACACACAGCAAGGCTCCATTTCCTTATCAAGCAACTTCTGAAAGACGATTAAAAATTGCCCCAGAGTTTGCATCGGGGTATGAAAGTAAAGGGTTTGAAGCCAAGTGCATGGAATACTTTTATGTAAATTTTATATGTACAATGCAATCAGATAATCAATAAAAGATTGTCTTTCAACTTCACACCTGTGCTCTACTTTCCGTTTTCCGATCATGTCAAATTTTGTTAGAATACAGTGATTTATGGCGCTGTAAAGTGGCAACATGTTAAAGTTTAAAAGGGATATGAATACTTTTGCAAAGCACTGCAACTGCCTGACATATCAGCTGGCCCGGCCGTACCGAGCTCATTGCCTGGCTATAGGTCTTACACCGAGGGGGTGGGGTGCTGCCCAGGGGTCCCCTCCATCCTGGAATAGCTCTGCTGGCCTGGAATGCTGCGGAGAATGTTTAACGGGGGGGTCTGATTGGCCAGCAGGGGAAGCGCGTGTGTGTCTGGCGTATCGGTGTGTGAGCGGTGTTAGCCATGGGAAGCTCATGGAATCTGTGTAAAGAATGGCCGAGGACGTATCAATCATTACGCCTGTTGGGGGACATCCTCCGTGTGGTCAGCAGGTTGACAGGAAAGCTGTGTTGGGGTCTCAGCCATGTGTCCGTCCTGTCTGCACCTTGTTGTCATGGCTTCTTGCACCTTTCCCCACGTCCCTGCGAGCATGTGTGTATGTGGCTCGCCTTCGATCTGCTCGGGGCTTTGTGAAACCAGATCTGGCTCGTCCAGCTCAAGAGGATCCGAAGCACAGACAGGGAGCCCATTAAGCATCGTGCTCTACAGGTTGACCTTTGAACTCAAGCCCCCTGTTTGACCAAAAGGGGCTGAGTGGTCATGCTGGGTCAGCGTTTTGCCGGGTCATCGCGAGCTATCAGCAGCTATCTGTGCATCGGCCAATGAGCAGGGACTCATCAGGGTCCATACACGGTGACGGAGATGGGTAAATGGGCCTGCAGACACAACCCGTTCGCTGACGAGGAGCATGCACACTGAAAGCACAAAAGGCTAATTCAAATCTCTCAGAGGAGATCAGATAAAGCTCTAAAGTGGACCTTTCAGCAGCTTGTAAGTCAGGGCAGACAGTGTAATGACTCCGCGCTGAGGCCAACAACAGAATGTGAGAGAGGGCATCAGACTCTCACGGCCCAGCCGGCTGGAAGCGACGGCGCGGCAGGATTTCTGTGTGAACCCCTCGGTTCCTCCGTGTGCTCTCTGTCCGGCGAACCCGAACCGCTGCCACAGAAGGACTACTCCCTCTGCCGTGTTTGCTCAGCTGCTCTGGCTTCATATCGGCAGATCGAACTCACTTGTTCCTGCTCTCTGACTGGGTTCGCCCTCTTTCTTGGACTTTTTTTGGAAAAATTTACAGCTGAAACAGGATATTTACATATCACATACAAATAGACACGACACCTTTTATTCCCTCAATGTCTAACATTTAAACTGACTAAACAGTTCACTTTTTATTTTTGTAATTCTCTAAATTATTTACATTTGCTGAAGGCCAAAAAAGTAAGAGGGAACATATTCAAAGAACCTTAACTTGTAAAAGTAGTGATTTCCATTTATCTGGATGTATTTTAAAGGGTGTTAAATACTCTAAAGTTCTCGATCCCCCAGCTGTTTTGTTCTTGAAGCCCTACTCTGATAGTTCTTGCTACTTGTTCTCGACACGTCATTTGGGCAGAACGTTTTTCTCGCAGGGGGTCCAACTACTGTTCTGTGATTGGTCCGGATTTGGATGGCCGTTGTTAAAGCTAAAGCTGGTAATCCTGTTCAGAAACGCTTTTTGTTATACTTGGTAAAATCGTCCTCTAATCCTGAAAGTAGTCAATAAATTATATATTCAGACAAAGGAGGCAAAAAAAATCAATCTCTGAGGGAGCTGCAGGCCTGTAAAAACTCCCTGCCGTTCAGATTTGTTAGAGTTTTGTTCCTGGTTCCTTTAGTTCTAAGGGTATCGTCTTATCTATTAGTTGTCTCATATCCCAATCATTCTGACGCGCTCACGTAACGCCAGTGTCCGTGCTCTTTCCTTCTGAGTTTCCTATTGCTAACTGCGCATGCGCACTTCTGGTGTTTATGTATCCTGTTAGCTTAGCAGTTAGCTTAGCGGTTAGCTTCAGTGTTAGCCGTTCATTGTAGCTCCACTGCTCTCACCGTATACTTTGAATGTGGCTGAGAGTCACAAGAAGCAAACTGTGCACACGTTTATGAGAAGAAGAGGAAGTCCTCAGTAGAATGAACTAAGACCAGAGTGAATTTGAGAGATTTTATTCACGTGAACCCCCTGAGGAGCGGAAGAGCAGGTAAGACGGTCTAGAGCAGGGGTCTTCAACAGGGGGTCCGCGACCCCTAGGGGGTCCGCAGAGGTACTGCATGGGGGTCGCGAAAGTTTTGGTTGAATTAAAAAAAAAAAAAAAAAAATTTAATTAAAACATGAATCTGTCAGTTATGTTAATAGTTCAGTATTGTATGCAATGTAACAGGTATGTTTATGCACGCCAGTGGCACTAACAAGCATCACTTATTTTCCTTTTCACATTTATGTTTTAAAAATGTCCATTTAAATAGCTTTTATGCATGATTGCATGCAATTGACAGACATTGTTGATTTTGGCAGGTATCAGTTTATTGTGTTATGTTATGTTTATAAATGGCAGTGGCATTGCCACCCTACTCACTGTGCCTCGCACATGTTTAAAATAAAAACATGAATATATGAACCTGTGTATTATTTGAGTATCTTAGTATTGAATGCACAATAACAAGGTACATTTACACATGGCACTATAGGACCAGTTTGATGTAACACAATATATATATAATTAGGGGGTCCCCGCTCCATCTCGCCATCAGTTTGGGGGTCCTTGGCCTGGAAAACGTTGAAGACCCATGGTCTAGAGCATGCACAGTTATTCAAAAAGTGACTTGGTGAAACTTCCGGAAAAATCACAGATTCTACCCCTTAGTTAGAAAAGCAGAAATGTTTCTTGCATCTATCAAACTACATGCTGGAGTCGCCGTGTTCATTGGGTGACAACATGGGACAATGAACAGAAATCAACAAGGATATCTGTCATGATTTGGATTAGGTTATGGTTTTTGTTTGTTATTTGATCAACTACTTCACTCTCCTGCCTTAAGATCAGTTTCTATTTTAGGTTCTGTCTTAGTGTTTGATTTTGTTTTAGGTTATAAGTTTATCCGGCCTGCTCAGACCATTTCTGTCACCAGTCTAAACTCAGTTCACCTGCCAGCATTCTTTTGTCTTCTTGTCACCCCCCTTCACCAGTCACCATCCAATCGGCTCCAGTTTTACTCCCAAGCACTTCCCTGTTCCCGATTAGCTCCACCCATATCACTAATTAGTTTCACTCCATTCACCTGATCACTCCCTTACTTATACCTGCCTCTGCCCCCTGCAATCTGCCACATCATTGTTTGTTTTTTCTGTGCCCAGTTGGTGAGTCAAAGTCAGCTTTCAATGCTCTCTGTTTCCCTGTTCTTCTGACCCTGTTTGCCTCTGGATATTTGAGTTAGCCTTTCCCCTGTTTTTGCTTATAGTTTTGTCTGTGACTGCCTTTTTGTTATTTTTGGTTATTGGATGCAGTCTTCCCATTTTTGTCTTGATCCCCATTTTGGCTTTGCTTTTTGTAAATAAATGTTCTTTCACCTAACCTCTGCTTGTCTGGTTGAATACTTGGTCCACCTGTCTCTGATTCGTGACAGAATGATGTGGCCATAACCGGACCCATCGCCAGACAAGTACGTTGTTTTTTTTTTTTTCTCTCCTCTTTTTCTTTTTTCCCACCATGACCCGACCACAGGAGGATCAGGCTCTATGGGAGAGGGTTTTTGCTCAGGTGGAATTCCTTCGAAGGCTGAGCAGAAAGCCTGAGAGGTTGGACATGGAGGCGATCAGGGCGGAGATCCCGTTCATCCTCCGTGAAGGACTTCATCCCCTGCCTATTCCCCGCCTGGTCCCTGCCTCACAACTTCGCCTAGCAGCGCCCAGCCGGGTTTCCCCTGTGCCACCCAGCAGTAGTCCAGCAGCTGCATCACACGCCACGGCCCAAGTCTGCGTGGGTGTGGAGCACGCTGCGCCGCCGGGCACAGAGGTTCCTGCCGCGCACGCCACGGCCCAAGTCTGCGTGGGTGCGCGCACTGCTGCTGCCTGTGCTGAGACGGTGCATGTCGGAGCATTGGGCACAGAGGTTCCTGTTGCACACGCCACGGCCCGAGTCTGCGTGGGTGTGCATGTTTCAAGACCTCTGGCCTTTGCCGATGTCCCACCTCAGCCTGGGGTTTCTCACTCACCGGAGCTCCATGAGGGGGTCCAGGAGGACCTGCCTCTTCTCAAGCTCCATGAGGGGGTCCAGGAGGACCTGCCTCTTCACAAGCCCCAAGAAGGGGTCCTGGAGGACCTGCCCTCAATCTCAGCCCCAGTGCCTGCTCCCCGCAGCTTAAAGACTGAGTGTCCAGTGCCAGCTCCTCGTAGCTTTAGCGCATTGTCTCCAGTGCCAGCTCCTCGTAGCTTTAGCGCACTGTCTCCAGTGCCAGCTCCTCGTAGCTTTAGCGCACTGTCTCCAGTGCCAGCTCCTCGTAGCTTTAGCGCACTGTCTCCAGTGCCAGCTCCTCGTAGCTTTAGCGCACTGTCTCCAGTGCCAGCTCCTCGTAGCTTTGGCGCACTGTCTCCAGTGCCAGCTCCTCGTAGCTTTGGCGCACTGTCTCCAGTGCCAGCTCCTCGTAGCTTTGGCGCACTGTCTCCAGTGCCAGCTCCTCGTAGCTTTAGCGCACTGTCTCCAGTGCCAGCTCCTCGTAGCTTTGGCGCACTGTCTCCAGTGCCAGCTCCTCGTAGCTTTAGCGCACTGTCTCCAGTGCCAGCTCCTCGTAGCTTTAGAGCACTGTCTCCAGTGCCAGCTCCTCGTAGCTTTAGAGCACTGTCTCCAGTGCCAGCTCCTCGTAGCTTTAGAGCACTGTCTCCAGTGCCAGCTCCTCGTAGCTTTAGAGCACTGTCTCCAGTGCCAGCTCCTCGTAGCGTTAGAGCACTGTCTCCAGTGCCAGCTCCTCGTAGCGTTAGAGCACTGTCTCCAGTGCCAGCTCCTCGTAGCTTTAGAGCACTGTCTCCAGTGCCAGCTCCTCGTAGCTTTAGAGCACTGTTGCCCGTAGCCTGTAGTCAGGCCCTGCCCGAAACCTGTAGTCAGGCCCTGCCCGAAACCTGTAGTCAGGCGCCAGTTTCTGTTTTCTCCCTCTCCAGGCGAAGGCCTCCGAAAGCCCTGCTCCGCCGCCATTCCCCGGGACGTCCGCCGGAGAACCTGACACGCCGGGGCCGTCCTCCAAGACGTCCGCCAGACTTTTTGTTCTTAGAGATTCTTTTTTTTTTTTTTTGAAACATTTTTGGTTTGTTTTTCACCCGTGCGCCCTGTTGGGTTTGTTTGTTTTTTTTTTGTTCTTGGTTTGTGTTTGGACATTTGTTTGATTCTAACCCTCCGTCCTGAAACCCCCTCCACCCGCCCGGTCCAGTCTGTTTTTTTTTTTTTTTTTTTTTTTTTTTTTGATTAAGGTCATCTGGAATCCGCCCTTGAGGGAGGGGCTCTGTCATGATTTGGATTAGGTTATGGTTTTTGTTTGTTATTTGATCAACTACTTCACTCTCCTGCCTTAAGTTCAGTTTCTATTTTAGGTTCTGTCTTAGTGTTTGATTTTGTTTTAGGTTATAAGTTTATCCGGCCTGCTCAGACCATTTCTGTCACCAGTCTAAACTCAGTTCACCTGCCAGCATTCTTTTGTCTTCTTGTCACCCCCCTTCACCAGTCACCATCCAATCGGCTCCAGTTTTACTCCCAAGCACTTCCCTGTTCCCGATTAGCTCCACCCATGTCACTAATTAGTTTCACTCCATTCACCTGATCACTCCCTTACTTATACCTGCCTCTGCCCCCTGCAATCTGCCACATCATTGTTTGTTTTTTCTGTGCCCAGTTGGTGAGTCAAAGTCAGCTTTCAATGCTCTCTGTTTCCCTGTTCTTCTGACCCTGTTTGCCTCTGGATATTTGAGTTAGCCTTTCCCCTGTTTTTGCTTATAGTTTTGTCTGTGACTGCCTTTTTGTTATTTTTGGTTATTGGATGCAGTCTTCCCATTTTTGTCTTGATCCCCATTTTGGCTTTGCTTTTTGTAAATGTTCTTTCACCTAACCTCTGCTTGTCTGGTTGAATACTTGGTCCACCTGTCTCTGATTCGTGACAATATCAGGTCAGGTGGATAGTTGTGAACCTCAACAAATCTGATTCATACTTGGGTATAATTTCCAGAAGTCTGTTAAAAACATTTATATACAAACGTAAATACCATGAGAATGACCAACCATCACTCTGTTCAGGAAGGAGATTTGTTCTGTGTGATTTTATTCTGGAAAGATCCTCAAAATGTTAGTTTTAGAGTTTTAAAGACAATTCAACTAAATACTAAGAGAAAATATGTATAATAAAAACTCTAATAAGTTTTTTTTTCTCACTCATTACTCTGACATCTGGTAAACAGGGATAGCTTTGGTTATCCCAACAGACCTAAAACAGGAAAAGTTTACACTGATTTATGCTCAGACAGCAAGAAAATAAGGCTATTTCTCCTTTTATGCAAAATATATATTAAAGAATTGCACTTCATGGTTATCTTTTGCTGTATTTGTTTGACTTTTTCATGGGACAGACATCACAGATAGCAAAGTGTCAAGCTGGTGTCAACATGTACATTAGCAATGTAAACACCTCCCTGCTGTGCCCACTGCCCATCTTAAGCTTGTGATCTCTCTGACTCGCTCCACAAGAAGCCAGATCCATCCACTCACTCGCCAGCATTTCAGTAAATGGCTCTAATTACGTTAGCGGGCTTAATTGTAAACAAGTCATCAGCCCCGGTCGAATAAATCCAATTTACGATAATTTGAATTTATCAGTGCGGATTCAGCACCTCATGTGAAGCCACAGCAATCCCACTCTAATGGAGGTCTTTGGATTTGTGGTTTTGTGTCTCTAACCTGCAAAGATGCGCAGCCGTTTACGCCTTGGAGGAGGCCCCAGCCCCGACACCCCTGCGCACTCATCCTCGTCGTCACAGTCGCCGCTGGCAAATCCCTCCTCAGCATCGTCGCTCCACCCGTTCGCTCCAGCTCCTCGTGACCGAGCACGCCATCGCTTCTCAGATACCGTCACCATGTTCAGCAACTGGGGTTGGGAAACACAAAGCGGTTAAAGGTGGCTGCTCTTCAACCACCCATATATTTATGCGCTTTGTTGGGGTTTTATGAGATAGAGCTGCACAATGTACAGTCAGGGTAAAATTGTGAAGTAAAAAGAAAATTAGTCATGGTTTTTCAAATAATTTTATTCATAAAAAATGGTAAACTTTTCTGTTCGTTAGAATTTGGTCCCCCAAGTCAATACTCTGTTGAATCCCCTCCGTTGCAAATCTCTACTAGCTTTGTACCTGTACTAGATATTTTGGCCAATTCTTCTTTGCAATGTAGCTTGAACCAAGTCAGAAAAGATGAAAAACATCTGTTAACATCTGATGAATCCAGTCAATTACATTGACTGCAGTCATGTCTTGATGACATCAAAACCACAATGATTTTAGATTTCCTGTTTTTTAATTTTGACAAGACAGACGTTGTCATCTTTTGACCTGAGTCTTTAAAAGATAAACTTCTTAATCAATCACTTAATCTGGATGGCATTAAATTGGCATCTGGTAATAAAGTAGAAAACCTTGGTGTTGTTTTTGACCAGGACATGTATTTTAACAGGTTTCCAAGGTTTCTTTTTCACCTCTGACATTTTCAGAAACTAGAAATATCCTTCAAGGCTGGACTATTGTAATTCTTTACTATCAGGAAGTCCACAAAATGCAGTTCAAAGTCTTCAGCTGATCCAAAATACTGCAGCAAGAGTTCTGATGAAAATCAACAAGAGGGATCATATTTCTCCAATTTTAGCTTCCCTTCATTGGCTTCCTGGTAATTCAAGAATAGAATTTTAATTACCTTCTCCTTCTCTTGCATAAAGCCCTTAATAATCAAGATCCATCATATATCAGAGCTCTGATTACCCCGTATGTTCCTAACAGAGCACTTCGCTCTCAGACTGCAGGTCTGCTAGTGGTTCCTAGAGTCTCTAAAAGTAGAATGGGAGGCAGATCCTTTAGCTATCAGGCTCCTCTCCTGTGGAACCAACTCCCAGTTTTGGTCCGTGAGGCAGACACCCTGTCTACTTTTAAGACTAATCTTAAAAATTTCCTTTTTGACAAAGCTTATAGTTAGAGTGGCTCATGTTACCCTGAGCTATCTCTATAATTATGCGCTATAGGCTCAGGCTACTGGAGGCTGGCTTCCTCACTGTGCTGAATTTTCCTACTGCTCTCCAGTTTTGCATTCATTGCTTTTATTCCAGCCTTTAACTTTATGTTCTCTCTTGTTTTTTTTTTCTGTTCTTAGCAGCAACACCTGGACTCGGGCCCTGTTAGCTGTGGTCTGACGAGGGGTGTGTGTGTGTGTGTGTGTGTGTGTGGGGGGGAGGGGGGGGGTTATAATCTGAGCCACTGCTCACAACTTCATTTTCTAGAATCTAGATGATCCAGCTTGCCCTGTCTTTCGGAGTCTAACCCTGTTTTTCTCCTAGACACAGCAATTGGCTGAGATTTTACTGCAACTAACTGTATGTGTTCATTCTCATCTTCTTGACCTGAAAACTGGCCCTGAGTTTATCTGCTATGTTTCTCTCTAAGATGAAACGACTTTTATTTTCTTTCTTCCATAGAAAGTACTCCTGGATCAGTGCTTCTGTGTTTTTTTTTTTTGATGAATCGTCTGTTTTATTAAACCCCCAGTCGGCCGTGGCAGAGGGCCTCGCACACCGAGCCTTGTTCTGCTGGATTTTATTTTGAGAGATCTGAGTAAAATGGGGCTGAGCACATTTCCAAACAACACTTTCCCAACATCTATTGATTAAAATCTATTAAGAAAGAGAAACTGTGTATAATTTTTCTTCCACCCTCCAATTAAGCGCTACCATTCCATGTTGGTGTATCATATAATTCTGCTTAAGTTAATAGTTTATCAAAGCTGGGACAAGAAATAGGGCCTCTGGGCCCAAGCATGTTCTGCATCATTACAGGAGTATGAGGGGAATTCCAAGACAAAAAAACTCGGGAAGATCTGAGAGCATTTCTGTTTACCAAACTCTTATAATCACCAGGCAGGACAGCAGTTTTTTTTTTCTGCCAGTTTAGTTATTTCTGTCCAAACAGGATTCATTCAAATGGTTGTGGCTTTCGCTCCATGTACTTTACTGGTAGAAAAATAAACTGAGGGGTGAGCACACTGGGACAACTGTGTTGTTACTGGCAAACATTCCTGCCTGTGGTGGTTGTCACAGGACAGTAACACAGAATAACACAATGACCAAGTGAAAATCAAGGTCTCAGGATGAAAATAAAAAATACTCTGTGAAAGACCGGGAAGAGTGAACGCTAATGTTTGTTGCATTTGTAGATTATAGCTCACTGGGTCCCGCAAGGTCGCACTGTGCCCCACAAGACAAATAAAATAGACCAAGGAACATGGTAAAAATGTAACAGCTCGCGTACCACAAACACAAACTGAGCGTTTAAAACAGATCGATTTAACAGGATCTGCATCCATCTTGGACACAGATGTAAAAACATTACCTGACGGAGATGTTTTCTCGCACACATTTGTGGAATCCATAATATGTTGCGCAACACTGCAGACTGGTAAACCAATGAGCTCATAAATAATAGCGACTCCAGAGAGTTGCAATGCAGTACTACTTATTTTTAATACCTGTTTGGGATTTTAGTTAGAAAGTAAACCGTAAGTATTTTACAACCAATTAGGTGAAAATTCATTTTGAAATCAAATCCATCATTATTTGGTGTCGTAGATTTACTTTAGAACGAGCCAGAGTTTCAGACCCCTGCTCATCTGCTACCACTTCTGGTAAAGAAGTGCAAAAAGCCCTCTTCTTTTAGCGCAGTAGTATATTCTCCCACTAAAAAATTTAGAAAAATCCAGTTTTCAGTTTGTACAGAAGCGTATTGCTGTCACTTGAGAAAATATATATTTTTTTCTAATTAACAATAGTTTAGTTTACCTTCATGTTGTACAAACATGATAATTATATTGTATAAACGTGATAACCATCGTGATAGCGTTATCCAGAAAGTAGCGGGATGTTTTTACCCTGCATGTCATCTACTTGGGAAGTAAAATGGCAAATTTACACGAGTTGATCAAGTTTTACTTTATGTTTGGTATAAGACATGGACAGATACCGATGCTGCTACACACTGTAGATGAGATCTTTATTTGCATGAGAAGAACACTCCGAGAAGAATCCTTAAAGGAACGGGACTCTACAGAAGAAAAAATCAACCAGATCCTCTAGATGTGGCGGCCTTCCTCGTTGACCAGCTGGATAGTTATGGGAGCCTGTATGGAAAAAAATCTAATTAACAGTAGTTTAGTTTATCTTCAACTTATATATAGGCTAAAATGTCAAGCTTAACTAGTCAAACACAAACAAAAGAGCTAGCTTCATGCTTATTGTACAAATTTATAACCATTAATGGCTAATAATATATCTGAAATGTGAGTGGCCAGAAAATACACTTATGCGTTCTTCTTCCATGCATGAGAGACCCTCCGTTGGTATGCTGCAGTTTCGCAGGAATCACAGCAATGGGCTGTCCTTCTTTTTAGTCATCCCCTCCACTTCAAACAAAAATTTACTTGGAACGCCAAGTTCCAAGTAAATGCCTATTATTATTCCTCCTCTTCTTCTTCTTAAATGAGTCCAACTAAAAGCATACTCCCGCCACCATCTGGATAAAGTTATCACATTTATACACATTTGTACAGCATAATTATCATGTTATAACATGATAGTTTTGAAAAAATGGATTTTCTCAAGTGACAACAATATGCTTTCGTAATTTTTTTGTATTTTTACGAGTACAGGACCCTGAGTCTTTTACTAGCAGGACACTAAGTAATCAGTAAATATGAGTAGTTTTTGCAGTCTTAATGAACGGAGAGTGTTTTGAAAAAAATAAATAAAAAATCCATGTGCTTCCTGCCGGTCGCTTGAGAAGAACTAAGTCATGCAGTGAAAGAGAGCGGTGGACATCCAGGTGGATGTTTGGTCATTCCAGCAATATCCACAAGGAGAAGTCGGGTCGCTGGTGAGCAATAGGTGCATTAAATCAATTTAACAGAAAATTTGTATTTATTTATACTCTGCTTTGTTTTTGTTTGAAACCTAAAAAATAACCTTTTGCCCAGTAAGCATGGTGGAAGATGGGGCATGGTGTGGGTCAGGCTGCCTTCCCTGGGAACCTTGTCACGGTGCATTGCATTATCAGCTCTTTGAAGCATCAGAACATCTTAAAAAGAAATCTGGTGGACTCTTCTAGAAAACAGAAACAGGCTCCTCCTTGGGTCTTCCACCAGGGTAGTCATCAGAAATCATGTCAACACTACAATGGTTCACCACATAAAGTCTAAACGTAGAGCTGATTAGAAGAGAACAAAAGAGATGACCCAGGACGCTGGATGATCTTAAAAGATCCAAGTGTTGCACTGGTGGGTTTAATTAAAACATTGTTTTTCATTAAATATGATCTCAAGCTGACATTATTCTAAATCTTTTAGTGTGAGGTGATGCGACTGCAATAAAAGGGGTATTTATTTCAAGGATATTTTTAATTTCTTTGCCAAAGATGCCAATAAGTGTGGAAGATGGTATTTATAAAAATAACTACAGTTATAAATGTGTAATAGGTTGGAAGAAGCCTTCACAGCAACGCTTTGTTCATCTCCAGGGCTCTAAAACACGGCCTGAGGTCCGGGCCAAAGCAACAGATGTGCTAAATTCCAGCGGCCTGCCCTCCGACTGTCGTTTCATCTAACCGCACCGCCTCCCGCTTGTTTGTGTTTTATTTATTTCCTTCCTTTCTCCACACGTCAGCACGCATTTTCTTGGTTGTTGTTGCATCTTTGGGGGAGGGAGGGATGGTTTTCTGTGGGAGAAAATTGAGCTCATGTGTACTTGTCTCAGGTCAGCTGCGGCATCTGGCTGGGCTCAGACATCTTATTTGCGTGTGTGAGACAGCAAGCGGAGGTATAAAACCCGAGAGTTAATCACATCATTACGTCAGTCGGAAGATAAACAAGGCCCGTTCCCTCTGCTTGCGTTTTGGATGTGGCACAAACTCCAAAGTTTAGAGTGGGAACACACCTCATGTTGTTCCCAGCAGGGCCGCCCGACAAACCTCCATTCATTTCCCAACATTGAGGCCATAGATGGACGATGACCGCAGCATTTCTGAAACCCTGGTCACTTTAGACCAAGGGATGGACAAACAGCAACTCCCAGACAGACTGTGTATCCACAGGAGTATTTCCACTCCTGTTTGGGACCGTATAGCAAGGCACCACCTGTTAATAGAACTGAGCCCGCTGCAGCGTCATGTAAAACAAGCTCCATTAGCTCCCAGATGTAAACTCTCACCATGATGAGCGAGACTTTAACGTGCTCAACGCTTTTGTTAAAGATTGAAATTGTATTTGTCAGAGTTCCCTCACAGATTTACTGGGGTCCTGGTTTGCCTCTTGGCAACTAGCTGGGACTCTGAGTGGGAAGTGCCGCCTCCAAAACCTTGTTAAAAGGCAAACAACTGTACGGCTGGGAGAAAAGATGTTGGAGCGAGGTATTTCAACAAAACCAGAAAGAAAAAAAAAGGAACGAGCAGCAAAGGGAAAGCCCTTGACAAGAACCACTGCGCCTCTTTTAAGACCTCAGTATTTGTGCATTTGCATCAATAGCTCACCACAGTCGACAGAGGAAAAAAAGCATTGGCCCTAATAAACGGTATACAGCCCAAGCTTTCACTTTAAAGGTTAGCTTTTCTTTTTGCATGCATCTTGATCTAACATGCAAGTTTAAAAGAATAATTTAAGAAGTTAGCATGCATTCATTTCAGGAAGTAATGGAACCACAAATAAAAGGCTGCATTAACACAATAGAGAAGGACATATATGTGCTAAATTCATGTTGGTATAAGTGGAAAAGTCAAGTGGCAGCTCGAGTTATTATGGGTTTGTAATTTTTGGCCTAATAATAATAAACTCATCACCAGTACAGACAAATACAACATAGATTATAAAAAAAAAAACTGATTTAGGCTGCTAATATTAGAGTCTAAAACTGCAGAATGACAACATCCCAGAGGAGGAATCAAGATGAATGAGACCAACGAATCTAAATTTAAAACAACCAGACCTAGAGGTTTTACTCTTTTTAGTTTTAAACCGGGGTCTCGGGAGGAGGAAGATCCTCATGCCACTGCCTGGGCCACAATAGACAGGAGAAGAAGAAATGATCCAGCAGCTTGGCCAATGTGGAAGCATTGCCACAGAAATAGGGAATACGGTATTATCCTTTGGGGACCGCATAAATATGTCATCAGATGTGCGAGTTCTCCAGGCGATTGGGGATACATTTCCTGACTGACCCGCAGACAGAAAGACAAACCAATAATGGCATTTTAATAAGCCACGGGGTTAGCCTGGCTCCAGCTACTAAGAACTTAATTTTCTGCTTTCCGACACTCATCTGGGTGAAGTGGAGTTGAGAAAATACCAGCCCTGAATGGAAGCACATGAGCTAAAGATGAAAATAGTGTATGAAAAAAGGAACCGGCTGCGGCATAAATGAGCCGTGTCCCTCTCCACAGAGGGATGACAGGACACTACTTCTGTCTGAGTCCAAGCAGCCAGGGTGCTGTGGCTTCTGCCCGCTGACTGCCTGACTCCTTCTACGGCTGCGGCGGCAAGGGAGGGGTCGGGTGGATGTTTGTTTTGAAAGTGACGTTGCGCTTCTGGCGTTGCTGAGCCACGGCTGGATCAGCCCCGGGCTTCGAGATTTACCACAAGAGAGACAAACCACTAGCCAATTTTGGATAGGAATCTTCTGAAATTCAGAAATGTAAAAAAAAAAAAAAAAAAAATGAAAGGGATCATGGAAGAAACGAGTAAGCTGCATCTACCGTTCAGGGCTCAGGCAGGGCCCGGACAAACAGCTGGACCTGGAGAACATGTAATCAGCGCGACTGAAGGCATCCCGCCGGCCGCAGGGTTTACCTCCTTTTAACACAAAAGCACGAGTAACAGTACAGAAACAAGGGGCCCGTAGAGTCCAAACATGTGGCCGATTGCTCAGCGAGGACCAGCCCAGACGCAGAGACACAGAAACCACAAGTCTGTCACTGCCTCCAAACATATGACATGAACCGCACACAGGGTCACTGTTTGACACGACAGCTGCAGCTGAGCTCTCTGAGCCGGCCTGAGCTGCGCTGATGGAGATCAACCTGCACTCGCCGCCCATCAGCTGCGGCGCTTCACAGGAGCCAGCAGCAAACGGCACATTCAGCTGAAACCAGATAGTTAGACGTTTTCTCACGGTCCATAAATCATTAAGTCAGACTAAACATTTCCTGTTTCAGGTCGGCTAGGATTACAAAAACTAGTTCTTTTATAATCTGATTTATAATAATCAGAATTTTTTTTCCAGAGTTTTTTTCAATTTCTTAAAAAGTAGAAATTCACCTCCATTTTTATAGGAATTGCCCCGTAAACAACAGATTTTTCCACAAGCTTCTGACAGTGGTTTGCTGGGGTTTTGGCCCGTTCCTACTGAGAGACCAGCCTTATCCGGGTGAGGTCTGGAGGCCGCTTTGCCCACACACGTTCTCAGCTCTGCACGCAGAACATCTGTGGGAGCGAGACCATAGATTTGGGATGGCCTCACGGGCTTTAAGTTCCTGTCTCACGTCTTTAAACGTTACTTCAATATTTACACTTTCTTCATGGTGCCATCTACTTTGTGAAGTGCACCAGTCCCTCATGTAGCAAACCATGATCCCCAGAACATGATTCTACCACTTCGGTACTTCACAGTTGAAGTGGCGTTCTCAGGCTTGCAAGACAAACACTTCTAATTCAGTTTCATCAGCCCACAGGACAAATCTCTAAAAAAATTACGTTCTCTGTCCCTGACTGCATCTGCAGACTGAAATATGGCTTTTTATGCTCCCTCTGGAATAGTAGGCTTTTAATTTTGTTCAGGGGTTGATTTCTAAAAATATCAATGCACTTTACATTTGACATCAAACCTCAAAGTTATAGATGAAAACAACCACCCGGCAGAATTTGGACATTTCAAACCACAACAATCTTTGTATATGCTCCAAAGTATGAAAACATCTCTAATTATTTTTTGGCATTTGGCAAACAGGAATACTTTTGAGTGACCTAAAACAGGAAGGATTTATTCTGATAAGAAAAAACAGATGAGCTGCGTTTTTATGCAGCGCGTGTAAATACCTGGGTTCATCTGCAAGTCTCTTAAAGTAACACATTTAGAACCTGCTTATGTGGAATGAGGTAGGCTGACGAAGCCACAAGTTATGCATAGGAAGATGGGGCCTCCAGTCAGTGGCTATGATTGGGATCAGGTCCCGAGATACGTCCTCCTTTTTCGTGCTCCTAACTAGTCTGGACAAGCCTGCATGACTTGGCCCAGACGGAATCTGCTGGACTGAATGTTTCTATCAATGCCTTGACTCATCTCGTCTGCAAATCTAATCTGCAAAACTGAAGCTCCCAAACAGACTACTTACCGTGTGCTCATGACAAAAGCCAGGGATTCGCCATCTGATGTTGATGCTTCCCATAATTGCTCTGAGTTGAAGGCTTAAAATGCAGGCAGTCATCGCGGGCTGTTTTCCAGATAACATAGTGACGAAAGACCGGCCTGATTTTCAGTGTTGCAGTCATAAAACCTGCTCTCATCGCAGTGTTTGGGATATTAATGAATCATGCGCAGGAGAAAATCTGTTGCTGAAAAGCGGGCCGTGAACTTGTTCTCGGCCCCAACGAGACGTACTTTGTAGAACCACCTTTGGTCGCAATTAAAACTGCAGGTTTGGGGGGAAGTCTCCAGCAGCTTTACGCATCTGCTGTAAAGAAAGACATTTTTGCTCATGATTATTTGCAAAATAGCCGAATACTTTTTTCATTGTAGCTCTCACTGTATGTTTAGGGTCGTCCCCCGGCTGGAAGGTGAACCTCTGCCAAGTCTCTAGGCCTTTGCCTAACAGCGTTTCTTTCAGGATTGGCCTGTGTTTGCCAAACAAGCATGGGTTGGTGCAAAGTGGTAGTTTTCAGTGTTGGTCTGATCTGACCAGAAGAGTGTCTTCCACTTTTTATGCTTCGACAACGGCTTCTTGCAACTCTTTCATAAATGTCAGATTTGTGGACCGCAGAACTAATAGTTCAATCTGAAAAACTCACAGAGAAAGAAAGGGCAATTAGAAGGATTTTATTGACACAATATTTTAAGTCTTTGGCGCTCAGACCTCGGCAGGAACATTAATGCTGAATTATACTTTAATATGCATAAGTAGATGTATGAGAACAGGGATGTTCCCCCCCAGGTCTGAAACTGGTGGTGGAGTGGAGATAGAAGAAGTTTGTTCAGTCCATATGGTGATCTGATTAAGATAGATGTCCAACTTGATAAACACAGGTTTGCATGAACTGTCCATGATGAGCAAGCTTGAAGCGACTGTGGAGAGGAAAAACTCCCCTTTGGGAAGAAACCTCTGGCAGGACCGGGCCCAACATGGGGGTCTTCTGCCGGACCAATAACAGGCGACTGAAGGGAGAAAACACTCTGATGGGTTGAGGATGGAGGAACGTCTTGGAAGCTAGATGAACTCAGCTACGATGGTGGAGAAGGGGTTGGGGGTGGGTTGAATCGGACATCTGACTCGAAATCTGACATGCAATCCGTTTTACCGCCTGAGCAGCAGATCTCTGCCGCTCCTTCAGAGTTACCAAGGACTTCTTCACGGCCAGGGATGGACTGGACAGCGGGATATTGACCTAACCCAACCAGAAACCTCTCCCCAACAGTAGTGACAGTGTCCTGACCTATCTGCTGTGTTCTCCAGTCTTAATGAGACTATTTGTTCTCTAAAGTTCTCTAATAAACCTCACATAGCAGCTGGATCTATACTGAAATGAAATGAAATCCAGGTGGAGCTTGTTTAATAATGACTTGACTTCAGAAGGCAATCAGATTTTATTAGGAGTGTCAGAGTAACGGAAGGCCTGAATAAAAATGAATGCCAGATTTTATAGATTTACCATCTATCCTTTTCTTTGAACTTCATATTAAACATTACTTTGTATTGGTGTATAACATATGTGTGAAACTCATGCCACCAATCCCAGAATGTTCTGCAGAACCAACAAAGCTCTATCCAAATAATAGAACACTGAATATTTGATTTTGACTGCCATGGTCATACCTCCCCATGAAGTTCCAAGTAAATGCATGAAGCTTTGCAGTGGTAACATGAGAAAACGTTGCAAAGTACAATGATCATTAAAAAAACGGATAAAGAGGCTGGTATTTCATGCATTTTGATCCCCGTGGGGTTCCAAAATTCTTCAGACTCTGTGTGGAATTTAACTCCTAAAAAATTTATTTTCTTTCTTTTTAAAAAAAATATTTTTGAATATATGACAATAAAGTCATACTATTAGGTGTACAAGAATAAAGAACATTACAAGAACAAAGTCACACAATTAGTAGTCCTGAGAATAACAATTTGATACTAATTTGCTAAAAAGAGTTAACATTTCCTTATTTGTGAAATTGATACCAAATTATAACTTTACAAGATGCTCAACAATCTTCAGTTTAACACGGGGGAAGACTGCACCTTTTTGTAAGAGTTCTCATAATATTACTACCTTATTCTCTCAATTTAATGACTTTAGTCTTGTAAATTTCCAGAAGACATAAAATACACTGCTACCCTGCCTAAATGGGGCTGCCGGTCGCAGGTTCAGAAGTTTGGGAACCCCTGCTCTGAGTAGCAGAAAAAAATCAAGAGGTGCAGGTGTTGAAAACCAATGACAAGTATATGGTCCGGCTTTGTGTCCCCATTCATAGCAAGAGACACACATCACTGGGTGAAAGTAAGCCCTGATCCATGGGGGAAGATTAATCAGGCCCCAGAAGGTTCTGATCTGTGAGAACCCATTCTGGATCAACACGTAAGAATAACAAACTCTAGTTTGAGTTTCTTTATCAGAACAAATTCATTTCTCTTGAGCAAAGCCCCATGAGCTGTCAGACTTTAAATTAGTTGTTTTTCTCCCACTGCAGCCTCGCTGCTCTGTGCCAGCACCGCTCAGATCCACTCCCCAGTTAGACACACAGCGCTGACTTGTTTACCAGATCTGTCCTGGACTCCGCGCTTATGTAGACTACCACTAATGCAGTCTTACTCAAGAACGTGTAACTGCTTCGCTACAGGCTTTGTAAAATGACTGCATTCGTCTTTAAAAACGCTGAATAAATGCATTATAACAAAACTACTTTAGTGCAGCCTATAGAAGAGAAACAGCACCACAGATTCTCCACCACACTTAATTAAGTCTGGCTTTTTTTTCACGTATTGATCCTATCTTTTATCACCTGGAGTGTTTGTCGCTTGTGGCCAAAGTGCAATATTATATAGCAAACTCCACATGGTTATGTTTGTGACGGTAGGACAGAGAAGGCCTTTTTTTCTGGGGACGCTCGAATGGTCGATGCTGCTTTTTGCTGCAGATGTCCAAAAGACTTGATGATGATTCACTGTAATTATATGCAAGATGGGTCCTCATCCAGCTTTGTGGCCTGTGGCTAAAAGAAGCAAACATGCATCACATCATACTGCAAGGAAACTAAAAGAGATGATTAGAATTTCTTAGAAACTTTGATCAGCTTAAACGAGTGAAGTATACATGGAAAAAAGCTTTGGTTTACATTATTTCAAAGGGATTGTCAATGTGTGCCAGTATCTTTGACAGTTTATTTAGATGAAAACCAAATATTTCTTAAAAATTCTAATAGTTTTTGTCCACTAAATTCATGTACTCAAAGTAAATTTGGTGTGAGAACATGCTGCTGCAATACAAAATTCAATTTTAGGCTTTTTGCATACCATTACCCGGGTTACACTGTAGCTCTACAAACAGTAAAAAGCTCACTGAAGAAAAAAACCTTCACATGGAACCACAGATACACAATCAGTTAGTAAGACTGATTGGTTTCATTCAGTTTCCAATAATCGAAACCACTTCATTTGGCAGCTTCAATCTTGATAATTACAGTCTAGTAAACCCGGGAGGTCAAACTGCATCGGCATGCCCACCAGCTTTGTTGGCTTTGTTTCTCTTACAAATCAATAACCCGTGGTTTTATTTACAGCTCATATAATGGTCTGATTGTTTGCATGTCTTTCCTTATTAGAAACTTTCTTAGCAATGCTCGAAATGCAATCAGATGGCATAGTTTTATTACCCGCAGAACTTGTGCTCAGGCCATAAACTCAATTAACCTTTAATTTAAATAGCAGAACTAAACCGTCCTTTTATGTTTCAGCACAACAGACACTAATGTGGTTTCAAGGCAATGATTTGGAAACAAATAAACTGCTGCATTATGCTATATTGATCTTAAGGTTAACTGTTTGTATCAGAGTTGCCTTAAAGGGATAGTTCAGGATTTTTGAAGGGAGCTTCTGTCAAAAGTGGAAAAAAGCAGTTAACATCTTACCTAAATCCAGACTGGTTGTTTCCAGAGGCTGGCACTGCCTTGCTCTTAAATGTTGTAGGAAAATACGCAGCCTTTGGTGAGTAATGCATGCACATTTGAACACAAGGTAAGCCAGGCTAAAACAGAGTCTTAGGACATGTTGAAAAATAAATACCACAACTCTCATAAGCTATGTATCGCCCAGATGTGCACGACTGATGCAGCATTCCCACAACTGCTACTAAAAAAGTGCAGGAATGACCCAATAGCAATGCTTAATCCTATCCAACACTATATAGATATCCTCTCTATGCTGATTCACTCACCTCAGAATACCAGATCCTTGAAATTGATGTCACAAACGTCTGATCACTTTGGATAATATTATCTCACCACTTGATGGCGTTCATCGTGCATAAAAATGTCATTTCCAGATGTTGAATGGAACTTTTAAAAATGAGAAACTTTAAATAAATAAAAGGATAGAGTGGCATTATGGCTTCCTCTAACACCGACACAGCAGAACATTGTGCATTCAACATAACTGATCCCAATACACGTGCACTGTTCAACACATACTGCAAAAACATTAAAAGACATGATGTTCCACAAGGATGCACTTAGCTGTCTGATTTTCGGTCTGAACCACAAGTGTTGTTCAATGTGCAAAAACTGCATAAAAGTTACTTAATAGCAAGTCTAAGAGGAAGCATGAAAAAAAATCTACAATATCAAAACAATTTCAAATAGAAAAAAAGTCTAGTCCGTTTATCCTAAAGCTACTAATTCAACTTTTAACCCACTCAAATTGGCTGCTGATTTCCAAAGAATTGAGTCATTATTGAACCAGGAGCTAAAGGTCAGAGGCTGTGCACCTCCAGGGAGCCTCCGGTGAGAAACACGCCTGGTTAACTGATATAAAGGTAAAGCAGTGAAAGAATAAAACAAACTAGAGGTTTAAGTGAGTGTTATTGTATAAATTATTACAATGTAATTATATTTTACTGCATTATATTTTCCAAACTGAGTAATGCTTCACCCAGGAAGATCACTGGTGGCACACCACCTTCTAACTCCATTTCCTTTGTAACTATCATCGACTTTATTTATGGATAATCTTCACATGCGAAAACTATGATAAAAAATAGCATTTGTATAAACCTCTGACAATCTTTTAAAACTGGAGCTTTGTTGTGAAGACAGAACTGCTGTTATCTAATGCCTTTAACCTTTTAAAAGAACCTTACTTTAATTTAGGGCTGCATGATATTAGGAAAAGCTGTGATAAGCAATCATTTTGGTAAATATCTGGTGAATGTTTTGATAACCAAAAAAATTGCAATAAGTAATTAAGTGTAAATGACAGACCGCAGACAATGAGCAGTCTATTCCGTGCCTGGAAAAATAAGAAAATAAAATTCAGTCTTTTCATCTCAACAACAGGATTTTATAGAAAAGTAGCTTAATTTCTGGCCTGCTGCTTTGCTGTTGAAACAACTTAGTTATGGTTTCTTAATGACTGTACCAGTTCTTAAAGTTTTTATGCAGGATTAAAGAAGTTCTTCAACATACATCAGGTATATCAGGAGAGCCTGAATGGAGGCTGAAGCAGTTCAGGCAGTTTCTCAGGACAGACATCTTGTGCAGAGTGATATTGTAATAACAATACATGTGCGATGTGTTGTGTAGACATGCTTCAAGTACTCTATCCACTTTAAGACAAAAAATGTACAACATATTATGAATCTGTATATGAGCTATTTCATTGCTGCTTTTCAGCCCTCAGACGGGTTTTTTTTTTGTATTTTGTATTTCTTTTTTTGTGTGTGTGTGTGTGTGTGTGTGTGTGGGGGGGGGGATAAATCAAGGAAATGGACTTTCCTTCCAGCTAATCCCCTCATGCCCTCAGAGCTGCTGCCTTTGTATGGTCCAGGCAGATGTCCTCCGTTTGGAGCTGGGAGCCGGGAGAGAACAGGCATGCGAGTGGAAATGAATGAGGCACATCCCGGGAGAGCAGAGACAGACGGAGAGAGACAGACGGAGGAATGACAGGACCCTCTTTCTGCAGAGTGAGTCATGGAAAGCTCCTCAGGCTGGACGCAGTGAAATTTTGGGTCAGCTTGTTCTGCCCCGCATTCCCACCAGCTCTCCTCGACTTGTTACTCAACTTTTATTAAATTTGAAAACTGAAGCGGAGGGAGGGAGGGAGGGAGGGAGGGGGCTGTTTGATTCTTGTCCTCCTTTTTCCCCCTCCTCTCCCGCTTGTCCTCTGCTATCTGTCCAACCTTTGAGAATGTCCTGAAACCGGAGCCCAGCCTCAGACATTTAATGCAGACAACATTAATTTCCTGCTGTTCATTCCAGTCGGAAACAAAGGACTCAGAAAAAAAGCAGCACTTTGGTCCTGCAGTAAACTGGGCGTGTGTCCACTCCACCTTTCTGACTCAGCTTGTAAATCTATTTCCAGATCTGCCAGCTTTAAAAAGAATCCCGGCTGGATTTTTAGATGGGTCTAGCAGAAGCTTTGAGGCTGGTTAAAGAATCGTTGGGAGCAGATAAACACGTCCAGGCCTCGCAGCTACGCACGCAGTAAAATGTTGTCCTTCAGCGAGGAGAATGGAACATTTCACTTTAACTCGGATCAGATCAAGGCGCCGCAGGAGCGCAGAGGGTTAACATTTGTAATATATCTGGTATGACAGCAATTTTCAGTGTGTTTGTGAGGCTAACCAAATGAAAATCTTGACTTATGTCTGTGAATGTGCCTGATTGTGCGTTGTGGGTTTAATAGTTTAAAAAGTCCCCCTTTCCTGCACAAGCCTCTGGTTGCTAAATCAGATTACGCCCCTTTAAACAATCTCTTTTTGTCCGCTGCTTGTCTGCTGCGCACGTTATCGCCGCGGCTTCCAGAATCATGTGTTGCTAAGAGACCCTGTGTGTGTGCATCAGCAGACGGTCGCCGCGTGTCCCGTGATCACACCTAGCAAAAGGCAGGGGGCGCTCCGTTGACTAACAAGACCTTGCCTTGCAAAAGTGTATGCACTTTCTCAACTGTCTGCATATTCTGTCACTTTACAGCCCTTTTTTATGCGACACGCAAACAAAGTAACATATAATTGTGACGTAGAAGGAATGGGGTTTAGATATTTGTCAGGAATCTGAAAAGGGTTGCATGAACATATATTAAAAACAACTAGGTGCAGAAGTCACCTTTTGAGTAGAGCTCAACTAGAAAGCTACGAATACACGATTCTTAGCCTAAATGGAGCAAGGAGAGAAGTAATGAGAGAAGCAGCAAAAAGACCTTCGATAACTCTGGAGGAGCTGCAGAAATCCACGGCTCCAGTGGGAGAGCATTTATTCTGCACTCTGAGCATCTGAGGAAAGCCACATTCAAAAGAAAACCATGAAGTGGGGATGCTTTTTTTTCAGCAAAGACAGAGAAGCTGGAGAGGGAGATGAAGCTGGAGGAGCTCAACACCGGGCAGTTCCAGAAGAAAACCCGGCGGAGGCTAAAAAAAGACTTGAAACTGAGGGCAGAAGTTCAACTTACGCCAGTATAGTGACCCTAAAACATAAATATATATGTTAGAAAGCATCCTAATCAAAGTCCAGACAGAAACCTAACTGAGAATCTGTTAGAAGACCTGAAAACAGATGTTCCCATAAGTTTTCCATCCAATCTAAATGAGCATGAGCACATCTTGCCAAGACGAATGAGCAAAATATTCAGTCTATTGGTGCGCAGAGATGGTAGAGATCTACACCCAAAGACGCGCAGCTGTGATTGGAGGAAAAGTTTGTGGTTGAATGCAAATGCATTCCAACATATTTATTTGTTAAACAACATCTAGAATCACGTATTATTTTCCTTCCCTCTCAATTACACAGTTTGTGCTGGTTCGTTACATGCAGCCCAAATGAAACATCCTGGAGTTTTGTGGTCATAACAAGAGAAAATGTGGAAAAGTTTAACGCTTTTTTTGCGGGACACCGTAAGGGAGGACGGAGAGACTCATCTCAGCGACTGATGGAGAAATGACCAAAGAGAGGAGAAGCGAGGGAAAGAACCGCTAAACACTGCAAGAACGTGGGGGTCAGACGGGATGTGAGGCAGAGAACATGTGTGGGAATGATAAAGTCGAGGAGTGCAAGCCCTCTGACAGGTCCAGAGAGGCGCCTCAACCGAGCCATGGCCCCGAGAGCACCGCCGCCCCAAACAAAAGGCAGAGCAGGAACACAGGAGGTCTCTGACCCTCACGGCGAGACCCTCTCCTGACCCAGAAGAGACAGGAAACAGGAAGTGTGACCTCTGACCTCTAAAGGGGAGGGATCCCGTTGTACGGCAACATGTGACCGTGCCCGGTGATAACAATCCTGGGCCGTGTGGATCCAATTGGACAGGCAGCAGGAAGACTCAGCTGTTTATATTCCTTCTCATTGACAGCTGGACAAGAAGAGAAGAAAAAAAAAATCTACTGGCAAAGAGGAGTATTTGATTAAGAGCCTGAAAAAAAACAAAACTCAACTCACTTATGACTCTGATTCCTGGGAAGTAAGGTCAGCCTCTGGCTTGTGCTGGGGATTTTTTTATTTTTTTTTATAAGCCGACTGTGTGATAATTACACTCGGAGGGGTGGTAGCGGTGTGGGAGTAGATGGGTGGAATGGGCAGAGAGAAAGGAGCCCGGCTTGGGCCTCAGGATTGATGGCGGTGGGGGTGAGGGGAAAAAAAAGTAGAGGTATGGAGGTATGGATGGCAGCGGTAGAAGGGATGGTTGGGCCTCATTAGCAGGCAGACTAATTGGAAGGAAAAGGGCCCTCACATGCTCCGTCTGACCTCCCAGTCAGCAGGGGAGAAAGCCAGTATGGGAGGAAAAAAAACGTGGAGGGGGGGTAAGTTTGATTCCTAGAGTCAAGGAACCATAACCCTGCAGAAAACAAAGATAATGCGCTTTGGTCTGACAATGCACCCGCCCCCTCGGCTCCTCGCAGGTTTACGCTAGGTGTCACACTTCATTTAAAGAACCCTCACGGCTTATTCCAGCTCACAAACATGGCAGTATTACAGCTCTGCCCCCCCCCCCCCCCCTTTGCTCTGCATCCCGAGCAGCCGTGCTTCACGCACATAAAAAAAACGGCCAGAGTGAGGGAGAGGACAGAGGCCCGGAGGGGGTGTGTGTAAAATAATGCTTCAAAGACCCTCGGTAAATAACATCAAACGAAGGTGAGGCGCTTTGACTGCAGCGAGCCTCACCAAGGGGGTTACAGGGTGTGAGTTTACGGAACAGCAGGCCCGGTCTGACACCCACGCCGTCTATTAGTGGGATTGTAAGAACACCCTGCGGGAAAAGGCCACTGAGCGCAGCAGCTTCCACTTTAGCTCCACTGACGGATGTTTTTCATCCACACTTTTCAGAGTGTCGCTTTGTTTAAAAGCTCTTCCCTGTCCCTGTATATCACAACTGCATATGTGAATCTGCTGCAGTCGGGACCCCTGCGTGTGCAAAAGATTAATCCCTGCAAGTGTGCGGATGAAAAACGGCTGCAGCTCAAGTGTGAGATTTATACACGGAGGCGTGCCTCGCCTCCTGTGTGCACGGCGTGTTTGGGGAGCGCACGCTGCCCAGGCTCCGGCGGCTCGGAGGAAGTGAGCCTGCGTGATGGAATTTTTGGCGCTCGGGATCTGGTTTATTTTCCACCCTGGATTCTTGTCCTGTACCTGTAGGATTTTCCCAGGTTCTGGCTTCAATTAGGCTGGGAAGCTGTGAGCCTATTGGGAGGGAGAGTGTCGGTGGTGGTTGGGGGGGGGGGGGGGGGGGGGGGGGGGGGGCGACAGCGCTGGACTGTGTCACACACAACTCAGCGCAGCTGTGGAGATGGAAAAGGAGGTGTCAAACATGCAGAGAGGGGATGATGGAGGTAAAACATAAAAAACTTACAGCTCTGGATTCAAATATGACCAGAGTTTGCTGCTCTGCTTACCTCCTTCACTTTCAAATGGAGGAATAAGAACCCACAATATTTTGCAAACAGCCAACTCTGTCCAGTTTTGCAACATTAAAAACCACAAATGCCAATGCACTTTAACCGTGGATGAACACAAAGTGGGCTCTAGGTGTAAAGTGAATGATAAATGAAATATGGTTTTAATTTTTTTTTTGCCAAATAAAAATCTAGAAAGTGTGGCTTGCCTTCGTCTTCCCTGCTCCTTTACTCTTATACCCCTAACAAAATCCAATTATGGTTACACGTGATTATGGACACCAACTTTGCCCCATTAAAGAGGGAAATTATGACTTTTTTGTTCTTTGCCACGGAGCTCAAGTTCAACTAGATTACATGAGAACACCAATGAACATTAACTTTTAGATGATGCCCTAGATCCCCTATGGCAGGGGTTCCCCCAGTCATTGGGATGGGACCCCCCAGGGGGGGTCACGAGACACCTCTTTAGGGTCGTGAGATGATTTGATGCTGGTGTGCTAAAAGGATTTAGCATTTACTTATTTGTGAAATCAATATCAAAGTATATATTTACAACATTCTCCATTCCTCATTTTAATGCAGGGGGAAGGCTGCACTTTTTTTTTGAAGATTTCTTACAAAAATATTACTTTATTCTCGTAATTTTATGACTTTATTCCCATAATTTCCCTCCAACAAAAATAAATAAAGGGGGAGGAAAATCTCACTCACCAAAATGGGGTCGCCAGTCTCTTGCACTGTTATTTTTGGGGTCGCACCCTGAAAAGCTTGGGAACTCCCTGCTCTTGGGGGGATTAAGGTTTGGGCTTTATCTGAAACCTTTTAACACAAACTTGCTTTGCAGTAAATTCACTTGTAGCCCTCATCTTAAGGTACTTCCAGCCACTAACAGGTTTCCTACTAGGAACATACTGTATTGAACTTCATCCATCTGCACATCAGCTCTGACCCCCACAGCGTGTTGCTGCGGACCCCAGGTTTCACAGAGGGGCAGGGGGTAGAACGCTCAGGGAAGTGGCGGACAAACTTTTGGCCATGGGGGTCAAAAACATGAGGTGGGAATTTTTTGATTATTTTCTTTTAATATGAATTGCAAAAACTATTCTATTTTTTCTTGATTTTTATCTGCTCAACAATAAACAAAGCACACAATACTTTTATGAAACAAGCAAATTTCCAATTTCTGGAGAAATGGGATCTGTAAATCATTGTAGATGTGAAACATGAAAAAAGGGTCTCAAAGGTTTGCAAGGTAAAAGAAAGAGAATGAAAAAATAGCATACAAAGACTTCTGGGTAATCCTCTCTGTCTGGATTTTTATATGTGGGTTTTCATTGACTAGAACAGGACATGGATTACTCTTGCTTTATGTAGCCAGATGTAATAAACGGGGGTCCCCAGGTCTGGTCTACAGTGAAAGTCACCGGATGCTTGTGGTCCAATTCACAATCAGGTTAAATTAAAAGAAAAAAAACGTGGTTGATAAAATATTATGCGATGCACCGTATATTTTCTCAAATTTCAAGAAGATTTTCATGTGGATCTATTCAGAGGCCTCGCATCTGCAAAAATTGCCCCCGAACAATGTTTTTTACATGCACATCTGCATCAACCGCCTGAGTTGACAAAACTAATGTAAACTATTCTTAATTTGGGGTCAAGGGGCGCACCTCAATCTAGAAAACTTTGACTATAAACCCACTTCTAACACATTGATTCCCTCTGACCTGAGTGGAATACAGCCAATCAAAAAACATTGAGGGGTATTAAAAATGGTTGCAAGGCGTTTTATCATCCCGCGTGCTGCTACACGAAGAGAGTCAGACAGAAAAGACGACGATCAATCCCCGCAGGTTTCATCCTCCAAACGGCAAACTCCTCTGACACAAAGAAACGCTCTGTAATCAAAAGCCAATCACATAATTGGCCTATTTTGCCACCAGCTCCAACATCTCCTGCCAGATTAGTTACTCCCAGCAGAAAGCTGATACTCTGGGAAGTTAAACACATGCTTGACAAAAGAAGAAAAAAAACAACAACAACACAACAACGATCCCAGCAGAACAAGAAAACGTCTCCAAAACAGGATCTTCTAATTTAGGCGGTCTCACTCATCATACGGCCCTCTGTGCCCGAAAACCAAGTCAGCCGCTTCTCTCAGGATAAAAGCACGGACGCGGAGTCACGCCTCAGACTCGGCTTTTCCGGGGGGAGAAAGCGGAGAGACTCGCCAGCGTGGCGTCAGAGAGCGTCTCCAGACTGACATCACAGGCGAGGGGAGCATGCTGAATAGCACTCGTCATTATCGGCCTCGACCTGCTGTATATACAAGCAGCAACACAGAGACAGGACCTCACACGGGAATTTGGTACACAGATTCCTGCGGCCGTGTGGGAGACAGCATCTCGCGGCGCAGGAAGGGCTCCTCAGAGTCCCGCTCTGTTTAAAGAATCCGAGTGAAGAGGCCTTAAACAAAGCTGAGACTCCATTTCTCCTCTCCCATTTATAATGTGCGGCTCGCTGCAAGCTTGGCCGCGGCTCAGTCATGACATCAACTGCCTTGGGCGTGAGAAAACAGTGTTTTACAAGCCGAGGCGACTGGCTCGGAGTTTTTTTTTTCTTCTCCTCTCCCCTCGTGGTGTTAAGTTTAGCCTCGCTGAGGCACAAAGGCTCAAAGTCTGCCTGCCAAACCCTCGCAGCCTCTGCTGATAGTCTGATCAACGCTGACGACGTGAGAAACGACACATTTCTCTGAGCCGTCGTCACGGAGCACTTTGGAGCGGAGGAATCAAACATCAAAACATCAGGGAGATTACATTTTGGAAGGAGGTTGACTCTTTTAGTGGGGTCCCACGCGTTTGAGTGTGCAGTTCCAGGACTTTAAAACACAGCCTCATATGCTGTGGTCTGGGGCTAATTTGTAGCTTAAAAGTGGGTCAGCACAAGCTGGAAGAACCGTTGATTATGCTCAGTGTTTCAGCCAAAAGGAGGAATGTTGTTCATTCAAACAGAAAGTGTTTTCAGGATAAAGGAGTCCCAGAGGAGCCCTAAAGGGCGGTGCGTAAGTGACCCGGCCCTGAATGTATCGCTCAGTGGCAGTGATCAACAGTGCCTTGAAAACGTATTTATACCCATTGAATTTTTCCACATTTGGCACGCTTCAATCATGGATTTTAATGTATTCACCGGGATTTTATATGAAAGGCACCCACAATGTAGCGCTTTATAGGAATTTTTGGCATCTATTTGTATTAGTCCACCTTTACTCTGGTACCCTTTAGTAAAATCCAGTGTCTCTCACTAATTTGGCCTTTATGGAAGAGTAGCATAAAATGTATTGTTTAAAAAAAAAAGAGTATAAGAAGTCCCATTTGAAATTTACCAGAGGCCATGTAAGGGACACAGCATGCTAAACCACCTGGTCACATCAGACCAACATGAAACTAAATAAATCCTGGAGAAACCTGCTGAAGGCTGCATAAGGATTGGTTCCCCTTCATGAACAACGGCCCTAAACATACAGGCAGAGCTACAATAGGATGGTTCAGATCAAAGCATAGTCATGTGTGACAGTGGGTCAGTCAAAGTCCAGACAACCATCCATTCAGAATCTGCAAGACTAAAAAAACGGGCAAATGAAATGCAGTTTCTGGATGTGCAAAGCTAGTAGAGACATACTCCAAAAGACTCACAGTTGTCACTGAATCATAAGGTAGTTCTACACAGAGTTATGTTATAAAACAACATGTCATTTTAATTCCTATTCACTACTTATACAATATTTTACGTTGTTCTAATGTATAAAATTAAATTAAAAAGTCTGGTCGTAACATACTTTTTGCAGGTCACACGTTTCACCATAAGAAAAATCTTATTTCTCATTGCAATTCTACATTACAAGGAAACTTGACTTATTGTAACTCCTAATTTAATTGCATTTAAGCAGTTTGCAGCTTTTTTTAATACAGAGCCTGGGGAGCCATCTGGGACTAAGAGTCTTGCTCAGGGACCCATAGCGGCCGTCTGCGGGGTTTGAACCAGGTACTTGCATCGTTCTGCTCTAACCACTATGCCAACACTCCTCCTGCAAGGATCAATCCAACAGGAATCTCTCAGATGAATACGCGACATCAGCTTGTAAACAGCATGGCGCAGAGCTGCTCTGCTTCCAGGAACGTTGCACATTATCTAACTTCTGGCCTGCCTTCATACACTTTACATCAGAAACAGGACATGAAAGTAATTATCTGCGAGCCGAGGGCTGCTCGCTCACATCAGATGCTTAATTAGATCGTTCCCTTTCAGCCGTGCCTCATCCAGAGCCGGTGGTCTTTCAACTGGGCGGGAGGCGGAGACCTTGTAAAACTGCTTTTAACTAAACAACATCACTTTCCCTGGTGCCCGCCGAGGATGTTTACAATATGCGGGCCGAGAGCCGACAGCGCCATGAAATACCAAGGACAGTCAATAAACACTTAGCAGGATTATAAAGGTTTTTCCCTCACTGGTGACAAATGACATCATATTTTCCCTCCAAACGACCAATATAAAGGAAATCCCGTGAAGCTCTGCTGCAGTAAAACCCAATTCTTTTACAAAATCCCCCCGTTTTAAGGATAACGGCAAGGATCTAAAGTCTATCAGACCAGATTGACATTAGAAAGCTGTCTGCCTCATATTTGCAGCTTTCTTCTCACTTATGTATAAATAAACGACCCAGGTATTTCATTCTCGTCTACTGTTCTTTCCATTGATTTCTCTTGCTCTTTGGGGCTAAATAAACTGAATTTGTACTCGATGGACTGATGGTGTGCGTTGCCAGTTTTGTTCAGGAACACAACGACTTTCCCCTTTTCACGAGCAGATCACGCAGTTCAACCTCCCGTCATTTAGTAAAACCTGTGGAAAAAAGAAGAGCTTGGCCTCTGCTTTGCAAACATCAGCAAGCTAACAAGAGGGTGTTTTCAAAGTCTGGTGCTGGGAAATGGGAGCTCATCAAAATAATCCTTTTTATTTTATCAGAAAAAAATCCATTTTGAATTATTTCTGAATTATTACAGGACATTTTAGCTGGACGAATTCATTAAAAAGTTTACGCAGTGCCCTTCACATTTGTTGGCACCTCTCATTGAAGATGTGTGAAAATCTTGAAAAGGAATCCCTTTTTTATTGCAGCAGCATAAACCCACTCTAAAAAAATGTGAAAAACCCAACTTATAATTTAATTGCAGCTAGAAGGTCCTGGTTTTGGACCTGGGGTCTTACTGCATGGAGTTTGCATGTTCTCCCTGCGCATGGGTGGGTTCTCTCAGGGTACTCCAGTGTCCTCCCAGCGTTCGAAAACGTGACTGCTAAGGTTAATTGGCCTTTCTAAATCATTCTTAAGTGCGTTTGTGAGAGGACCACAGGACAGTGACACAGGCCTGTGTGTTTCTGTGATGGACTGGCAACTTTTCCAGGGTGCGCCCCACCTCTCACCCAATGACCGCTGGAGATCCTGCAAGGACATCTGGGTACATCCAACGGATGGAGTACATTTATTTAAAAGGGGGAAAGAACATTCAAAAAAAGTTTTTAATTGAAAGCACTAGGGTCACAATTATTGCCCCCCCCCCCCCCCCCCTCACTGTTAGCGGTTTATAACTCTTATTTATAGTCCCCAAGAGCAGATTTTGTGAGGTTGGAGCATACAGAGAGAAGCATGTCAGACCATCTCTCTTGATCATTCAGAGGTCCACGTCCTTGCTTATCGTCCCTTCTCATCAGCTCTCCTCACAGCATCTGGGTCAGGGGTATGATTTCCACTGAATCATTTGTTTTTTTTCTGCATATATCTTGGACATTATCTTACTAAAAACCCTAAAACATCTTATTCTCAACTTTCTGGAAGAGGCCACAGAATTTTTTTTGCAATGTAAATGAAAGAGTTTTGAATGTAATGCACTGTAGGACGCTTCACAGGTCTGTTGGAGGAGAAACGGGCTCACAGCATCACAGATATTCCCCTATTTTCTTACCAGTGGTCATAATAATAATAATAATATTACATTTAATTTATGCTGCACTTATTATCGAAAGATCTGCAAGTGCTACAAAAAAAAGCATTTTTAGAAGAGAGAAAAAAAAAAAAAAAAAAAAACATCTAAAGGGGACCAAAAGCTTTGCTAAAAAGAAATGTTTTAAGGCCTTTTTTAAAACACTCAGTGGACTGAGGTGCCCTCAAGGTGTCAGGGAGGGCATTTCACAGATGCGGGGCAGCAGCACAAAATGCCCCATCTCTCATTGTCCTAAGCCTGGTTCTGGGAATGTGGAGGAGCTTTGAGTGAGTGGAGCGAAGGGACCGGGTTGTGTTCTGTGGGTTTAGAAGTTCTTTGAGGTAGGCAGGGGCATGTCCATGGATGCATTGATGTGTGAGGAGGGAAAGCTTGTACTCAATCCTGGTGGAGATGGGAAGCCAGTGTAGTGAATGAAGAATGGGGGTAATGTGCTCATGTTTCCGCACTCTCATCAGGATCCTAGCTGCAGAGTTTTGAATGTACTAAAGCCTCTGCAGACTTTTTCTAGGGATCCCAATGAGAAGTGCGTTGCAATAATCCAGTCTGGAGGAGACAAAGGCATTAACCAGCTTTTCTGCGTCTGGGAGGGAGAGAATGGGACGAAGTTTGGAAATATTTCGGAGGTGATAGAAAGAGGTCTTGCATAGGTGATTTATATGGCCTTCAAAAGTGAGTTGGGAGTCCATTTTTACACCAAGGTTTCTAACTGTTGACGAAAGCAGGATGTTAGTACCAGAAAAGGTGATGCTGGTTATGGATAATGATTTGGTTTGATGACGAGTTCCAACCAGTATGGCTTCGGTTTTTGAGCTATTTAGTTGAAGAAAGTTTTGCTCCATCCATACCTTTATCTCCTCCAGACAGGTGGTGAGTTTTGATGGGGATGAATGTGAGGGTGAGGTGTCAGCTGTGACATTAACATAGAGCTGTATGTCATCAGCATAGCAATGAAATGAAATATTGTGGCAGCTGATGATTTGGCCAAGGGGAGTGAGGTAAAGGATGAAGAGGATGGGGCCAAGGACTGACCCCTGGGGGACACCACATGTAACTGTGTGTGGATGTGATTTGGAGTGGCCTAGGGAGATGTATTCTGTCCGGTTTGTGAGATATGATCTGAACCAACTGAGAGCAGTGTCATTTAGTCCAGTAGTGAGGTGGAGCCGGTTTAAGAGAATGCCATGGTCGACAGTATCAAATGCAGCAGAAAGGTCAAGAAGGATGAGGAGGGATGAAGAGCCAGCATCGGATGACACGAGGAGGTCGTTTGTGACTCTGACTAGGTCAGAGGTGGTTTCCAAAAATTCATCCCTGATTTCATATTAAACCCACCTGGGGTGTTGGCTGCCACACAGCTCAGACTTAGCCTTGTCTGAACAAACACACATGGAAGTAGCATCTAGTGGTTATTATGAAGCCCTGGTGACAGCAAGATGCTCTTTGCTGCCGTTCTCCAACCTTGAACTTTGGAGGTTTTTCCCTCCTTTATCATCCTCCTCACAGTATGTGCTAGAATGATATGATAGATATCCTCCTCCAGCCTTGTTTGTCACAGCTCCACTTGTTTTAAACATTCTAGTTATTTTAGTTGTTCATTTTAAACTCTGGCTGTAGCTCTGTGCACACGTAGGCAAGTAACTATTCTACACATCTCCTGATTCATGAAGATTGACAGATTAGCTTTGCAAGAGTGGCTTGTTTTCTCGTCTTTCCTATTTCTAAAAAAATGACACAGAGAAATGGACTTCTTTGTTGGGTTGAATTAATAATCCCTCAAAAAAATGGATTTCCTTAAGATTCTCTGTGTGAGATCAACCTACTGCAATACAAGATGCATTTATTTTAGGGCGTTTCCCACATCTCTGCCAGGATCGTCAGCGACTGTAAGTGTCTCATATCACTCAGCATAAAGTAGGGCCCAGGTTTCAGCTATGGATCCACTATAATAGGGCCTAAATGAGCAGAAATCCCCCGGACTGTGTTATCAGATGGTGTGACTAAAACGGGCTAATCTCGTTAGATACCAAGGAACTCGCTGATGTCACTCTTACAATGTAAATAACCTTTCAAAGCGAAACAGAAAAATGCGACCTATATGCTTGACTTAATTTAAAACAGCGCTGTTGCACAATGCAGTAAAGGGTGTGGCCCAGGATCACGATGATTGGTTTTAAATACATTAGTTATCTGATTTGTAAAACTGGGGGTGGGGTATAACATCTAGGAGCCAAACAGCTTTACTGCATAAAAAAATATCCAATCAAGCACAGCTATTCTCTTTGTCAGAGGTTCTTTCAACACACTGACGTCAAGATCTGATGAAAAACTGGAGCTGAGAAAGAACACGGATATATTTCAATCTATAGTCATCAGATGTGAAAGTAAAGGCTCCAGTGTGGATATTAAACCTGCAGAAATATCAGGAGGTCACCAAAACACAATCAGAACCCCCATAAATGTCAGCGCATACCTCACGTCCCCCCATCGGCGGGAGACAATTACAGAAAGAGGTTACAGAGGGAACGCTTGATTTGACCGAGTTCATGTCTTCAAGGCATTTTGAGACAGAGCTCAGGCATTTTACCAAACCGTCCGTTCCCATCAAATCTCCACAGAAGCCAATCAGAGCGCTGAGCTTCTGATTGGCTACAGAAGATCTCACGGGGACGACAGACAGCTTGTTCCTGGAAATGAGTGTTATATTAAAGATTACTTGAGTATATCTGACGCTTTAAGATTCAATGATGACCTATTGATTTACTGAATCAAGTTTCTGAGTTTTTTGTCAATTGTCTTTAAAAATCTTTAAAAATCTTTAAAAATAAAGATTTACATGTTGTGAAAAATAAGTCAGACAGGTGCGTAAACAAGAGCGGGCGGGAGACGCGGCACTTTCATGGTCAGCTTCTCATAGAAGTACTGCCTGAAGTTATTTTTATTTCACATTTACTCACATTACGCCCACAAACTTCAATATATTTTATTAGGATTTTATATGAAAGACCGACACAAAGTGGAGCGGGAAAATTCGTTCTCAAGTTTTATTAGAAATAATAACCAGAAGAGGGATTTTGGATGTGTATTCAGCAATATTTGCTCGGATACCTCTAAATAAAGTCCTGTGGAACCAATAGTTTTGAGGTGTCACCTAATTACCAAACAGAATCCATCTGTCTGCCTTTCAATATCAGCAAAACTTCAAAACTGTAAAGCAGGATCGGGTTAAAAAACAGCATCCCCATCTTTAAGCATCTCAAAGAGCATCGTCCAATCAATCACCTGAAAACGCAAAGTATGGAACTACTGCAAGCCTACCAATGCATGGATGCACACCTAAACTGACAGCATGGGAGAGGAGTGCAATAATCAGAAGAGCTGCCAAGAGACCAGCGGCAACTCCAGAGGAGCTGCAGAGATCCGCATCTCAAACTGGGGAATCTTTTGACAGGACAGATAAGAGCTGTGGAGTCTACATGTCTGGATGGATGAGTGGCAGGAAAGAAGCCTGAGTTGGAGAAAAAAAAAGTCACAAGCCTTGCAGAAGACACATTGAACACATTGGTCAGACGAGACCAAATATAAACATTTTTCCATAAATGCTAAATGGTAAGTGTAGCAAAAACGACACCCTGAACACATCCTCCCCAACCTGGTGCTGGAAGCATCAGGCTGTGGGGATGCTTCGCTGCAGCAGAGAGAGGGAAGGTGGAGTTGATGGGAAGATGGAGGTACGATGCTGCAGGAAAACCTGGTAGAGACTGCAGAAGAACAAGACTCTTGTTGTAGCAGGATAACAACCCTAAACATACAGCCAGAACTAATCTGGAATACTTTGAATATAGTGATAGAATGGCCCAGTTAGCTGCAGAAATCTAGCTGAGAATCTGTGGCAAGACCTGAAAACAGATCTTCACAGCAGGGGCAAGACTTTCACTCTGTGGATGTTTACAACTCGGGTAGAGACAGGGAGATGTGATTACAGCTAAAGGTGACTCTGCAAAGCATTGACACAATAGAAATACATACCAAACATTTCAGGTTTTTTTTTTTTTTTTTTGGCTTGTGTTTGTAAAATGAAGTTTGGAAAACCAAACGTACGTTTCCCACCGCTTCACCATCATGCAGTGGGTCGATCAAATAAATTCCCGACAAAACACAAGCTTTTTTTGTCGAGACGTGACAAAATGCTAAAATGTTCAAGGTGTGTGATTATCTTTGCAAGTCAGTACAGCTGTGCCTTATTATGAAGCTGTGTTTTTTTTTTTTTTCACTCTACAATTTACACCCTGTTCTTAACTTCCCAAAGGCCTCTCTCACACGGCGATGAGGAACAAGAAGACTTACAGTATTTCAGATGTGCCTCTTCTCCGCAGAGCCCAGGGGTGTTTAGTTTGGCTTTACAGTCGGGGAGCTGTTCCTAGAACTGGAGGATGTTTCTCAGGTGGAAGTTTTGAAAACTAGTCTGGGGCTTAAGAGGCCGAAGCCTGCATGAAACCCTTGAAAGCCAAATCTGTGACAGATATGCAAGAAGGCCCATTTGAAGGTGGCAGAGGGGGGAAAGTACCCAATATAATAAATGAGGTAAAACAGAAAGAGTAAATGGGGAACTTGCAGCGTGTCAGTCTGCAACGCCCTGTCCCTGGCTTTCAGAGGGAAGAGGATAGGGTCCTTAGAGCTGGCTTTTATGAAGAAAAAAAAAAAAAAAAGATGCGAGGAAGTGTCATCCAGTCAGACAGAGTGTGCTGCACTGACTAAACGCATGCATGTGAAGGTGAAAGAGTGTAGGTGGCCAGCTGGAAGTCTGGAAGTCTGGGAGCTCAGGCTGATCTGTGGGGCTGATACATTTATCTGCACTGGCTCGGTTTCATCTGGCAAGAATCTTTGCAGGCGGCTAGAAGCAGAGGTTACCATGACAAAACAGACAGTGAAAAAAGTCAAAGAAAGTTTGCAAGCATGCATTTTTAAGTAGATGAGTGGAAGAAGAACTAATCTGAATCCCCTTTTAATACCTAGGAGAGGAGATGTGCAGAGAAAAAACCTGCAGCCAAAGTGCATTTAGTACCAACAGAAAGTCAAACGGTGGGGCTCCCAGCTCACCTGGTTGATGTGCTTCAGTTTGTCAATGATCTGGCTGATGACCGGCTCTGGCTGCTTGCTGCTCTTAGACTCTGAGGCGGGATGAAGCCGTTTCTGGCTGGGCCCGGCGAACCTGCAGGAAAAACAACAAACGTCGCTGAATCCTTCCAAGTCAGTAATCTGTGCTGGCAGAAACACGCTGGCTAGTGTGCGCCGTCTTTCCAGATACGGTGTTCATCACCCTCTAGTGTTGGTAAAATTAACGACAGGTCGGAGGTGTTTCCTCTCAGGGCCAGCCGGTTGAAAAGTCCCTTTGTAACTGAGCTCTGGCTGAATGGATAACTCTCCCCTCAGTGGAGAAACAAACCTCTGTAGCTAAAAAACAGGATTGTTTTTTTGATGGACAAAAAGAATGGAGACAACAGCATGTAAAAGGGATTTTCTAGACAAGGTTAAACATAAATCAGCACCAGCCTCCATGGATAGTTGGCCTTCTAATGAATGGATTTACTCCTGCCGTTTATGTCCACATTTGGTTTCAGTCATCATGCAAAGTTTAGCTGGAGATTAATTTTATGCATATTAACCCTCCATCCTGCGACTCTCTAATCTTCTGTGTTGATGCAACAACTTTAGCAGGGATGCATTTCTGCGCTGCTGCAGCTTTGAGGGCATGTTTAGCTCCAACCAGCCAACAGGTGAATGTGCACAGGTCTTCATGTGTACCTTAGGAAAAGCTGCTCTGTTGACTCTTCCGCTTCCTCGTGTGTTATCAGTATGTGCTGTGTCTAAAAAGTGCGTCCTTCTCTCCAGACTTTCCTGCTGAGACTTTACCGCACATTTCCTCATTTCCAGCAGTGCCAGTATTAACCCGTTCTCAGCGCACTTTCATAGCTCTGAGGGTGCGCTTCACTACCGCTACAAGAACGAGTTAATTCAATATAAAAGTTACGTTTATTTTGGCCACAGGTTAGAAACAGAGCAGTGCCGTCCAACTACTCTGTCCTCCGACAGAGACGGATAGCTGTCCCTCACAGTAGAGAGCGGTGTCAAGGCGAAAACACACTAGACGTGTTACAAAGCAGCACACGCGCGTCCTACGTTTAGGTTAGCTTTTCATTTTAATCAGTTAATAAATGTACACCCGAAGCATAACGCTACGCGACGCCTAAATTAGACTGAAGTTCATATTTCAGACGCGTATACGCTCCTGTTTGACGGAATAAACGGGAAAACATCCTGTTCACTTCCGGAAGTATCCCAAAATAAGAGCACTCGTCATGGATGATGTAGTTGTGGCAAGCTAACAAACTATAATGTGCGATTTCTAATCAGATAAGATTAGATTTCTAATTATATTACTGATAATTTGTCCTTCTTTAATTACTTACCCATGACGAAAGTTGAATCACGCAGAATCACGCAGCTGTGGAGCGTACTTTGCAGGGTCTGGTGTAAATTTGCGCTTTTAAAAACACGGCCTTAAGCCGCACCGCTTATGTTACCCGTCCAGCGTATTTCCTCCTTAAGGTGACCAGATTTTGATTTCTCTAATAAAAACTGGAGACATCTCTGATTTTGTTAAGTACAAAATCTCTGCCTGGGGGTTGGTTTATTTTCTCTAAACTGAAACACCGACCGGGTGGGGGTGGAAGGAAGGCAAAGCTCTACTACGTCAGGACAGCGGTAGAACCGGGTAAATACCTCTTGTTGGGCTACACTTCTTTTACTCCATCATGATACACTGAAATCGGGAACATTTCCGGGGACATGTCATCCAAAACGGGGTCCGTCCCCAGAAATCGGGGGTATCTGGTCGCTCTACCAGAGAGGCAGAGTGATATTACACACTTGGGAGGAATATGTAATGCGCCTTATGAACCGGTGTGTCTTATATGTGGACAAAGACACACATAGAGACGTAAATTCACGGTGTGCCTTAGAATCCGGTGCGCCTCATGGTCCAAAAATACGGTAAGTCAATATTGAAATCATCATTTTTCGTGATTACTTAAGGGGTTTAGAAATAAATGACATTTACTGCACTAACAGTTTGTTTTGTTGTTGATTACATTATAATTTTGTGATGTTTTGAAGCCCAAGTTTAAACTTAAACACACATGTGGTGGCTTGCCACCTGGTTGCAGGTTTAGTTGCAGGAGAGTATAATTCTCCGTAGTAAGGGACTGAGAAGACTAACAAGCTCAAGTCTGTACTTTTTTTCAAAGAAACTCAATAAGCCTGAAAGGGCCTTGAGATAAAAATATACGTAGATGAAAGCGTGTGTGTGTGTGCAGTGGTGTGAAACATGAGGTCATTCTCTGCTCTCGTCTCTGCGACACTGACCTGACGGCTCGCACACGCACACGCGCACACGCGCACCTCTCTCCTGACATCTGCATTCATTAGTCTTTCTCTTGCCACAAAGTCAGACTTTTCATTAAACTCGAATTACGGTTCCCCAGTTATTTATTCTCCTTATTAGCCATGATCTCATCCCCTCTCAGCTCCTAATTATCACATTAATAATGGAAAGATGTGTGATCAATTAGTCAGAGGAGAAAGAGAAAATATGGGTCGAGGAGGGACGGTTGGGGGGGGGGGGACTGAGGGAGGATAAGGAGCCGAGGCAGGTTAGTGTTTCATGTGATAAATGCCACTCAGATAATTTTACCCCGGTATCGTTTAACATGCATCGCTGCTTTTCCTGCTGATAGTCTCAGTTGTCAGCCCTCTGTTTGTTATCCAATCTCTGTGTTGCTGCCCGCTGAGCGGATCACATGGGTAAACTCCTGTGATAAGCTAATCTAATCAAACCCCAATTACCAGACTATTAGGCCCGTTCTGACCGAGACCGCTGCCTCCCACGCCAGAACAAACAACAGACGAGGAGGAAATGGAGTCCAGGTAATGGAGTGAGGAGTCTGACACTTTCATGTCACCTGATGGTGCTACTGGTAATGCGCTTCCTGTGGCTGATCGCCAAGCCGATGAAGGAGGAAACCAGTTTTATCTGCGGAGCAGCTCTATTCATTTCCAGGTTGTGACAAAGGAAGTAACGCGGTCAGATCTGCTTCAATAGGGACCCGACATAAAACATGCTTGCTTGTGTGTAGGAGTGTTTTATGTGAGGCGGCAACGCAAGGACTCAGTTCTCCCCTTCCATGGCCAGGCGTACAACCCTGCACTGTGTGTAAATGTTGCTTTATTCCTTCATCGCTGTAAAGTACATCCTAAGAGAACCAGCAGGGATATATCACAGACTAATTAAATGAACCATCATCTCTAAATTATGGCCCATAAATTCTTGTCTCAGTAAACACTGACACACTCATGCTGTAAGGTGAAGGATTTTTAAAAGTAAATTGATATGATTGATATACAGTGATAAAGAGACAGAAAAGCATCCGCCTTAAATTGAGGGAGCTTAGTTTCAGCTTCAATCCACGTTGCGTGCACTGTACCTCTGAAGTCCCTTAATACAAAATAAACATTAATCATCATTTGGCTCAGAGTTAATTTTCAGATGAGATTGTTTTTTTTTTTAAAGTTTTTTTGTTGCACATTTACATTGCAATTACATTGAGGCACTGCACATTTATTCCTAGTCAGAAGTTTGGTTTTTCCTCTTGTTTCTGAACCCATCACCAGTTTTTCCTGCACCAAAACCCAGTTCCTATCATATCAGACTTAAAAATAATCTATGTCCAAACCTGGCCTGTCTCCTGTCTTTATTCTGCCACTCCTCCCATTCTTCTCGTTGAATAAGCCTTATGGACTGCACCTGAGCATCTGCAGTCAAGCTCATACAACGCACCTGTTTCCTGCAGCGCTAGATTATGGAAAGCTGGTGTGAGCACATGTCCAGCGTTCCTTTTTGCCTCTTTACCATGACCAGACCAGTGTTGGGCAAAAAATAACTAGTTATGGTTCCTAGTTGCTTCTTCCTTCTGAGTTAGTACTGCACTGCACAAAGTAGTTTCTCAGCAACCTAACTATGAAGTTACTTCTCATGATCTAAAATGTCAATAGATTTGGATGACTTTCCTGTTGGAGCTCAGGTTCCTAGCCCAGTTCAATTATCACCTATAAGATGTATAATAACAAATTGAATGGACTAAATATCTGAAAACATTGTACAAACATCTATGCCATTTTAGTGTGAGTGGTGGGATAAGTGAGTCAAGACGAATGTTGATGGCCATGTTTTTATGTAGACGTGATTATTATTATTATGTTCAATGTATATAAAAAAGAACAAAGCAATTAACTAGATGTTTGAGAACTTGATGATTGTTGCACATTATCGGGCTACAACTGACTATAAAATATAGGCTACAGCAATAAAAATAAGGTTTTTCAAGCAATATAACAAAATAAAGTAGACTTTGTGATACAATTAAACAGGGATCACATTCCAGACAACAGACAGGTAGAATGCACTTCAGGTATTTTTGTGATTAGGACAGTAAACAGTAACAGCCAGTCGACCATAAGTCTGCCAGGAGGCTGATTTTGAATGTATTTGAAGTAGACGCATAGCTGAGTCCCGGACCTGCTGAGCGGATCATTCCTTTGTCTTTTACCTCCTATTCTAGATACGAGTCATTTTATGGCAGAAAAAAGAAACGATGAAAGAGAAGAAAGCAATGATTTGAAATTACGATAAGAACACTGTAACTGGAAAGTGATGCTGAATTTAGCATCTCTTAAAACATAGTTTGACATTTATAAATACAAAGCTACAATAAATAAGCATTTTCCTCGCTTTTGTGGCATTAGGACCGTGTTAGACTGAGACAAGAATAAAAACCACAATAAATCAACGAGGACAACTTGAAATATTTTACACTGATTACAGATTCCTCATCACGTCCTGTGACCTAAATGTGTACCTTCACATCCTCTGTACATGAAACAATGGGTTTTCTATTTTTTCCCATTCAGCGTCTTTTAACCTCACTTTTTCTTACGGGCAGAAATTCGAGAAAGTAAATAAACAAGAAGTTTTACACACGGGCTGTGCTTGCTAAAGTATCAATAATTAAGAGCTCAGTGTTGACACTGGAGCTGGTATCACTTCATCAAACGCTCGGGATTTTCCAGCATCATTAGATCCAAAGCAGGGAAGGAGTCGTTCTGACTCGATTCTGCATCGCCTCTCTCTCTCTCTCTCACACTTATCAGCGCAACGCTCTTTGATGTGGTGCGAAGTGTTGTTCCTCTGATCTCGGTTCCAGGTGGGGTGCTAAACATGCCCGATAAAGAGCGCCTCATTTAGCTCCAAACACCACGCCTCGCATGTCGGAGGCATTCAGCGGCCGACCTCTCTGGAGCTCATCCTCCCCACCCACTTCATCTAAATTTATCAGCGTGAGACAATACACCCAGTGAGCGCCATGTCCGGGTCTGGGGGGGGGGGGGTCCTACGAGGGAAAGATAATGGACGACCGTCCAGAATAGATTCCCGGCGTGAAAACGTATCCCGGCTACATTCACAGGCCGATGCCCTCGCAGGTGACACGGAGAATTGCTTGCTGCAGGACATTGTAATCTCTCCATCATTTTGTCTCCTTTCCTGCCTCCCTGCACCCTCCTATCGCACCGTTTGGTCCAGCTTGTAATCATTCCCTCAGGACAGCTTTGCCCTCTTGCCAAACTGATGTCTCCTTCACAGATTGATGCAAGCTTTATGGAAAGAAAGGGAAAAAAAAATCTTTTTCAGCCGTTTGACCAAAGCGCAGAATTTAATCTCTGTCCATCTTTGGAAGGCGAGGTGAAAATATTAACCCGCAGGGCCTCTTATCTGAAATATTTTAGACTCATAATTAACAAAACAAGGGAAGAAGAAACATATTCCTGATATGTGCCCAAGCTTAATGGAAAAAAAGTGTGCAACCGGAGCCAAACAACAGGCAGCGAGTGAAAAACTGCTCAAAGCAATCACGGTTCTGCGGGGGGGGGCAGGCGAGACGCTGGAGGAAGGAGACAGAACAACGGAAACAGCAGTTAACTACGCGAGAAGAGGGGGGACAGTGTGCCTGACATTTATCACATCCCATAGAGCCAAAGTCAAGATTTACACTCACGCTCAGCTGGAGAGGGAGGGGTGCTGCGTGTGCAGCCCTTCAGCTCGGGGAAAACTTACCCTTCAAGTCACCTACACTCCTAGATGTGATGCTGGAGTGAAGTCAAGATGCTGGATAGAGGGTAGTTCCAGAGCCGGTACGCTTTAAAAGTACTGAGCTTTGTGGGTTTTCTACGCATGTGGAATCTGGAACGTACAGTATGCTATTAGTCCAAGCGAATGAAACAGCCTTTTACCTGTCTGTCATTTCCTGCCCGTTCCAGCAGAGGGAGTTGTTCGCCGGAGCAGGCTCACGGCTGCACAACGCCTCCCCGAGACCACTGTAGAAGGAGCTGAAGCCTCTCAGGTTTGTAATGAACTCCCTGAGGTGAAATGGAAAGAGACAAAGAATAACACTGTCACGAAGAAAGAGATAGACACAGAGATAACGAGGGAAATTTCAGCTTAATAAGACTGAAAGCAACTTGATTAGATCCCCCCCCCCCCTCCCCCCCCCTCACAATAAGTAGAGATTAAAAAGGGCCGGAATAGGCGGCTGTCTCTGCTCCTAATTGACATTAATCCGACCATTTTGTGGCTGAAGCCTGCAACCCTGCTGGGCTATTATTACACCGCTCAGTTAGGCTCTCAAGTCAAAGAGTTTCCTCCCTTTGCAACTATAAATTTCAATGCATTTTACACTAGAGGGCAACACAAAGCAGTACGTCATTCAGAAGCGAAACTGAAATGATGCATTTTTAAATCTGAAAAATACGGCATGCAGTTTTTATCCTTTACTTTGATAACCCCCAAACAAATCACCTGTGTGTGATTTATTCTCACTTTAACTGGATCTCACTTTAACTCCCCTAGGTAGGGGACAAAGCAAACATGTTGAACTAGAGGCTTCAGTCAGATGAGAACGAAAGTACACTTTTTCTCCTAAATGTTTAGTATGTGGAGCTGGAGACCAACACTGCACACCCTCATAAACATCATAAACAACAGTCCTCATGGTGGCAGCATCAAGCTGTGGGGATGGTTTTATTCAGTAGAAGCACCTACTGATGAGCTATTTTGTGCAGGTCTGTCACATAAACTCTCATTAAAACTTCGCTAAAACGTAAAAACCTGCAGGGGGGTTTGAATGATTTTGCTAGGCGCTGAATCGACCCTCGAAGCGGTCCGTGTCTCTCGGGGTTACGGCCGCTGATTTCCTCACCTGCGGAGACCAGCCAGAGTCTCGTCAGACTCTGGGGGCTGAACATCACGAGCCGCAGACACAGCAGGGGGCTGATGAAGAGGGGGGGTCTCGACGGAGCGGGAGGCTCGCTTTGTGGCGTGTCCACACGTGCTGCTCACCTGCAGAGCGGACAAGAAGAGAACCGGCACTGAGTGAGAGCGAATTAAATCCCCCCCAAACAACCTCACCCCCACTTCTGATTCCACCCCCGACCTGTTTATTTCAACTCCTATAAGAAGTGATGCTCTGGAAAACAAGAACCTGTCAGCAGCCAAGCCAGCTTCTGCTGAGCCTCTGTGCAAATTGTCATCTGTTTTCGGTGTGTTTATTTTTGGGAAGGATGAAAGCAGGGGTAGGATTTGCATAACAAACAAGTCATTGGATCGTCTGCCAGCCTTGTTCAAATTTGTAATCATAACCCTCCAAAAAAACAAAAAAAAAACAGGAGCATGAAACCAAGGCCCCTGGTCCGCCATGCCTGTCCATATACAGCCGCCATTGTCTTTCCACATGGGATGACATTACAATAACAAATAAGGAGTCTCTCTCTGTCTCTCAAAGATAATGGAGCTGGCACATTCTTTACAGGTACAATAAAAATGCAAATGGCTGTTAATGTTTAGCTTGTGATTTAATGATTTGGCGGATCCTTAATTTCCCCCGGGGATCCTGGCCGAGGCTTAATTCTGCCATGTAATGTTAACAGCTAATTGTGCCCAGCTCCCCTTAAAGTGAGCTTCCTGGCAAGGCAGCTGCTGAATACCAATGTGGCCGGATGGAGCAACACTGTATGTCTTCATTTGGTTGGAAGAGGGACCCCCCCCACACACACACACACACACACACACACACACACACACACAACCTTGTTTGAAATACTTATTGAGGACCGTGCCTTAACTTCCATTGCCTTATATTAATTTTCCTCCCTTTCTATGGCCCTACCCTGACCCTAACCCTCTACCATTACCACCACCAATCTAACTTTAACGTAAAAGACACCTTAGTCCTAAACCTAAGCCCTAGCCCAGAATAAACTGAGGACCAATACAAGGTCCTCACTTTACATCAAAGTCCTCACTTTACCTGTGAAATTGGCATAAAATGTTCTCATTCAGCTACAAGTACTAGTACACACACACACACACACAAACACACACACACACACACACGCACGCACGCATGTTTTACAGCTTAAACAAAAATCCTTTCATCTATTGTTCACTTGAGTAATGTACCTGAGCCCATTAATGTGACACAGTCTTACATTATATACGCACTGCAAGCACACACATATGTAAGTTAGACACACACTGTTCTGTTTCTGTTTCTGTTTCTGTTCAACAAATGCTGACACGCTAAAATGCTCATTGCCTAGAACACAGCTTTGTCAGGGTTAATCTATTCAGAGTTTGTCATGCAAGGATCCGGCCATAAGCACAGCGAAGCACACGCTCAGTCTTGGCAAGCGGCGAACCCTGCCCTCACCTTCCCTTCAGCTCCTGCCTGACAACAAAGCGTAACAAGGACCCCGGAAAGCATATCCTGCCCTGTTGGGACGGATCTTTGGTGCCTGCGAAGCCGACTTGTCCCGACAAGATCTGGGTTTACGCGGGCAGGGTCTCAAAGAAGTGACAGAAATGAGTGCACACAGACTCCAGCTTTACACATTGTGTGGGGTCTTTCTATGAACATGTACTATAAGCTGCCAAAAACATTGCAACACCTTCTCAAATTAATGCATACAGTTCTTATAATCATTTTTACAGTCACAGATGTTTAAAAAACAAGCACTTAAACATGCAGACTGTTTCTGCAGACATCAGTGACTGTCTATAAAGTGTATGGCTACAGACCATCTAACGTCACATGGCCTTCAGATTAGCCCTAGCACAGTTTCCATTGCTGAGCAGCTACTCAGAAACCCTACATCTCCAGGTGCAACGCAGAGATCTGGCTGCTGTGGTGTAAAGCATGCTGCCACTGGACTCCAAAGAGGTGGAGATATACAGTTCTGGTGCAGAGGTCTTCAAGATGTGGCTCCAAAACCACCTGCACAGTTCCTCATATTAACAAAGCTGCAAAGGTTGTAAAGGTAAAAAAAAAATTACATATACATTTTTAATATGTAAAGATTGTTTAAAAAAAATAAGAATTTTGACTGTTTTCAGCGTTTTTTTTTGTTTTGTTTTTATGCAGTGGTTTAAGGGTAAAACATTTATCTACTTTTATCTTTAAGTTATTAAAAGAAAATTTTATTTTTGTAATATTTGGATGTTTTGATTTGTTCTAAAACTTTTTTTTGCATGGAAAACATAGAGAAACACATTTTAAATCAGCGGTATGTCGTTTTGTGAAGTTGTATGGGTGTATAGGTTTGGCAGCTCTGGAGAAATAATTATAATCGGAGGTAAGGTAAAAGTGGGCCTCTGAATTGTAAAGGTTCTGAGAGCAGTAGGCCCCATACCTGATTAAGTAAAGTTTGGTGGAGGGAGGATTATGGTGTGGTTTCGTTGGTCAGGGTTTGGACTTGCCCCCTTAGTTCTGGTGAAAGTAACTCTTAACAAAGCGGCACACAAACATTTTCTTGGATCATGCTCACAATTATGAGAACAGTGCTAACTTGACTGCACACCGCTGGACAAAGCAAGGCTGAGGACATGGATGAGCTGGTTTGACTCGAAGGAACTGACTGACCTGCACCAGACAGAGCACCTTTGGGATGAAATAGAGCAGATGCTATGAGCTAGGCCTTTTCCTCCAACCTCACAAGTATTCTCTCTGAAAAACTGTCAAATATTTGCCAAATTACTGATTTAAACCTTTAGGTGAGCTTTTCCAGAAGAGTTGGAGATGTTGTTGCTGCAAAGCATAATGGGCCAACTACTCATTAAAGCACTAATTCTGTTGTGGCACAAAGTAAACAAGTCAATAAATTGATGCCATTTGGGAGCATTGTCAGGAATATGTTAAGAAAAGTGATGTGTTGACAAATGTTATTTTTGGTCCTGTGTATAGATTTGTTATGTGCTATGCATTGCAGAAAAGTGTTCTTCTCTCCTTTATGTTGAACTGCATTGTTGTCATTTGCAACCAGTCGCTTGTCTAATATGTAGCATCATCTCCAGTGACTTTATGGATCTGTTCGGCTGACTGTACCCATCATTCTCCCTGCAAAAGTGTTACGGTTACTGTTGTTAATTTGGTCCCAGAGCTCACTCACAACTGAAAATGTAAACTCTCGACCTAAACTTAATTATCTGTGTTGCTGCTGGAGACATCGTTTAGAACTAAATTTAAAAGTGTGCAAAGTCACAACAAATCTGCTGCTTTTTGAAATTATCCGAAAACCTTATGATCCCGTAGTTAAATCTGTGTTGGCAGTGCACATGGGTTATGGAATAAACCGTAAAATCTTATTTCCTTATTGATCAACAATGTTTATGTCCTAAAGGACAGGAGAGGGACTGGACTGTAATGGATAATTAAGTCTGCAGAGAGAGTCATTGGGTCTGACCTTCCCTCCATTCAGGACCTGCACAGGTCCAGACTAAAAAAACTCTGCAGATCCCACACATCCGGCACACAAACTGTTTAGACCTTTACCTTCAGGTCGGCTCTACAGAGCGCTATTTGCTAAAACCAGCCGCCACAGAGACAGATAGATGCCATGCGTTATCTGCACCAATCTACCCATATCTTCTTTTGTTGAAATGTATTTATTCGTATTCACAGGAAAATTATTTCTATTTACTTTTTTTTTAATCACACCTAAAATGTCTTCATTGAGGGCAAAGAGGAACAGAAGTCAAATTACTTGCTGCATGAAGAAACTTGGCAATTAAACCTGATTCTGATTCTAAACTTGAACACATCTGTACTGCAGTTCATTTGCACTAAAAAAAAGAAGAGGAGAAGTAGTTGTGATGGCTTTACTGAGCAGCTCAGAAAGCTGTTACTTGTAGTTAAATCTGACATGAGAGAAAAAACTGTCACGATTGATGAGAAGATAGTGAGGGAAATAATGCTGGAATAAGTGCTAATTTAAAAGTTTATATAGTTCCAAACTACGCAGTGACACTGTAAAATGATCCTGTTGCCTAAAAGCAAAGAAGTGTGATTCTGTATTTTCTTACGTTCGACTAAGGGGAGATTACACTGAGGCATAGCTACTTCAGATGTCCATCCTGGTTACTGAGGGACATTAAAAGTAATAAAATCGTGGGTTCACTGTGACGAGTGAATTTCTCCATTGTGAGATCAATAAAGACTATCTTATCTTATCTTATCTTATCTTATCTTATCTTAGTGATCTATGCCAAAAGAGCACTCCAACCCATTGTTATAAGTCAGAATTACCTAAATAACAAAATCCAATTTAACTCCTATCCTAAGTATACTGCAGAGCTGTGTTATACAAAGAATTAAATGAAACCCAGATCTCTGACCGCTCCACCAACGATCCTCAGTGTCATGGAGGGAATGCCAATAACAGCCACATGCGTCTGGTGCTCCTGTCCGCTTCTCTGCCGGCTCATTTTCTCCTCTCGCATCTTCGCCTCTTGCAACGCTTTCATTCTTGTGGGCCTGCAGCGAGTGCTGGTGCTCCCACAGGCCATGATTAATGTGATCGGAGCTGCACTCGTCTTTTTGTTTGTACGTTCCCGGGAAGCCGCGGGGGACTTGTGGCACAAGCGGGGGACTGATTCAGCATGCACACTCTGCCCTGCCCGATTGTTTCCGGATTCTTCCAGGAAGGGGCTCATTAGCTGAATATTAATATCACCCAGGGCTGGACTAACGCAACCAACAGGAGAGTCTGCAGATAAAGCCTGCCTAAAGCGGCGGGAGGGCTTGAAAATGTCTGACGCTTTTATCCCGCCCTGAGCAGTCTGCCTCGCCTTGAGGCAGAAACACACACACACCTCCTGAGCAGCTGCAGCTGAGTTTCTGTGTGGCTCTTTGGTCGTGCCAACACGGTGTAAAGATAATCTCTAAACAAATCAACGGTAATGCCCACACTCCAGGAACACATTTACGATCAGGCTTTTACATTGTTCTTGTGCATGAAGATATACGTCAGCTATTCAAGGTACATTGGTGTAACTGGAGCATCATCATGGAGAATATTTGATGATTCATGTTTGTGTAGAGGGGGAGTCAGGACGGGGGGAGGGGGGGGGTGACTGAGTCAGCAGCACTCAGTTCTCCTCCTCCTCCTTCTAAATGGACTCTTGTCACCAGCATTTAGACTGACTTCTGGGGAGATGCACATACAGACTTTGAATTTCCATGAAAGGACTTTCAAAGTCTCCAATGAAGGGAAAAGGAGGAAAAAGTGTTAGTGTGAGTGAAAAGTCAAATAATACCCCACTGTCACCATTATCTCCAAAGGGAAATAGCTCTGGCTGGGAAGAAAATGAAATATTGTCTTTCAGTGTCATTCTGATAAAAGAAGTTTAATTTAAAACCAACGGCAAACTCAAATTTAAAAGTGGGTCTCGGTTATGCAACTGCTTTTAACTACTGAACTGTCAGCTATGGAAGCACAATATATATTAGTCAGATGTTCACTGAGATATGAATATTATAATAATAATAATAATAATAATAATAATAATAATAATAATAATAATAATAATAATGCCCTTTACAGCCCCACAGAGGAGAAATCTGTCCCTGCCTTTAATCATCCTTTAGGGACCACACAGAGGCGCACGGGGATCAATCTGTAGTCGAGGGTCTTGCTCAGGAAACCAGAGTGACAGACTAATGGGACTTTTCCACGGACTCCACTGGCCTGTACTCTACTCCACTCCGTGCTCTTTGAAAGTTTTTCAACTGGCTTTTTTCCCCCTACCCAGCTGGATTTTCTCATCCCTACTCAGAAGGTAGTACGGTGGTTGTTGAGTAGGTTAGAGCTCTTTAGTGAGCAGACTGCTAGTCAGTGACTGGCTGTAGGTCTGGCCAGCCAGCCAGCCAACAATGGAGCGGGGGGGGGGGGGGGGGGGGAATCAAAAGTGATATCACGACTCGATACTACAGAGAGTACAGAGTCTCTGTCAGAAGTCTTGACTGCAGTGACAAGTTTAGCAATATTGCCCAATACCTGTGCAGACAGAGAGAAGCTGGGCCTCATTTATTAGTTTAGGCTGATCCGTGATCCAGACATTAATATCCTGGTGGATTATTCTACCCTTAAAAATATTCAAGACATTCTTGCATATACAATAATACAAATATTGTTGTCTGTGCATGCCTGATGTTATTTTTGTTTTATTCATGTTTTTATTTATAATGATTTATGAACTTTTTTTGTATTTACAGTTTCTTGATTTCTTCAAAGTGTTAATGTTACACAGTAATACTTAACAGTGGCAGAGTGGACATCACTGACAGCTGGAGGTGGAACTAAAGCCACCCCCTCAGGAGGCGTTCACCACCTACTGGTGGTGGAAACCCAACAGGAGTAAAATAGAGCAGGGCCAAGTGGAGTAGGGCAGGGCAGGTGGAAAAGTGGATTTTGTGTTGGCCTCTGTTGTATACAATTGCTTTGGCCATCTACCGTCAGCTCTTACCACCTCCTGGATTAATGCCAGATGTAGCTGGCTACACCTCATGAAATGTTCCACTTTTATCTAACAGTCAACAGAATATTTGCTTTTAAGTCTTGAGGATCATCAAGATGTTTTTTTGACAAATGTTAGATAGCTCCACACACATGGGTCAAATGATTGCCAATTCAATTAAATTCTATTTATATAGCACTGATTCACAATACGCGTCCTCTGAAGGCACTTTACAAAGTCAAATTCAATCAAATTGTACAGACAGATTGGTCAAAAAGTTTCCTATCTAAGGCAACTCAGTAGATTGAATCAAGTCTTGACAAGCAGCATTCACTCCTCCTGAAAGAGCGTAGGTCATCTGCCTCAACCCACTGGGTCTTAGAGAACCAGAGACATAAAAAAGCACGGAAGCACACATTGATCCAGAAATCCTTTTCATGTTATATGGTAATAGCGGATGTTCTACCACTAATAGGAGAACTCAGCAGAGTGAGAAAAATAGACCCTGATGTCCTTCCTAAGCCTATAGCAGCATAACTACAGGAATAGCTCAGGGTAAACTAAGACACTCTAACTATAAGCTTTGTCAAAAAGGAAAGTTTTAAGATTAGTCTTAAAAGTAGATAGGGTGTCTTCCTCACGGACCAAAACTGGGAGTTGGTTCCACAGGAGAGGAGCCTGATAGCTAAAGGATCTGCCTCCCATTCTACTTTTAGAGACTCTAGGAACCACCAGCAGACCTGCAGTCTGAGAGCGAAGTGCTCTGTTAGGAATATACGGGGTAATCAGAGCTCTGATATATGATGGAGCTTGATTATTAAGGGCTTTATACGTTAGAAGACGAATTTTAAATTCTATTCTTGATTTAACAGGAAGCCAATGAAGGGAAGTTAAAATTAAAAAAATATGATCCCTCTTGTTGATTTTCATCAATTCAATTTTTTCAATTCAATTCAATTCAATTTTATTTATATAGCGCCAAATCATGAAACATGTCATCTCAAGGCACTTTACAAAATCAAGTTCAATCATATTATACAGATTGGGTCAGATTATACAGATTGGTCAAAAATGTCCTATATAAGGAAACCAGTTGATTGCATCAAAGTCCCGACAAGCAGCATTCACTCCTGGAGAACCGTAGAGCCACAGGGAGAGTCGTCTGCATTGTCCATGGCTTTGCTGCAATCCCTCATACTGAGCAAGCATGAAGCGACAGTGGGAAGAAAAACTCCCCATTAACGGGAAGGAAAACCTCCGGCAGAACCGGGCTCAGTATGAACGGTCATCCACCTCGACCGACTGGGGGTTACAGAAGACAGAGCAGAGACACAACAAGAGAAACAAAAAAGCACAGAAGCACACATTGATCTAGTAATCTGTTCTACATTAGACGGTAGTAGTCAGTGATCTGTCCTCCCTGGATGATTTCACAGTTAACAGAACGCCAGACCAGGTGTACCTACTGTGAAGAAAAAGAGAGAGAGCAAAAAGTTAAAAGCTGAAATGACGACAGTCATTTCAATGTAATACAATGCAAAACTGGAGAACAGTAGAAATCAGTAGAGTGAGAAAATTAGACCCTGATGTCCTCCAGCAGCCTAAGCCTATCACAGCACAACTATAGAGATAGCTCAGGGTATGAGCCACTCTAACTATAAGCTTTGTCAAAAAGGAAAGTTTTAAGATTAGTCTTAAAAGTAGACAGGGTGTCTGCCTCACGGACCAAAACTGGGAGTTGGTTCCACAGGAGAGGAGCCTGATAGCTAAAGGATCTGCCTCCCATTCTACTTTTAGAGACTCTAGGAACCACCAGCAGACCTGCAGTCTGAGAGCGAAGTGCTCTGTTAGGAACATACGGGGTAATCAGAGCTCTGATATATGATGGAGCTTGATTATTAAGGGCTTTATACGTTAGAAGGAGAATTTTAAATTCTATTCTTGATTTAACAGGAAGCCAATGAAGGGAAGCTAAAATTGGAGAAATATGATCCCTCTTGTTGATTTTCATCAGAACTCTTGCTGCAGCATTTTGGATCAGCTGAAGACTTCGAACTGCATTTTGTGGACTTCCTGATAGTAAAGAATTACAATAGTCCAGCCTTGAATTAACAAATGCATGGACTAGTTTTTCAGCTTCACTCCTGGACAGAATGTTTCTAATTTTGGCGATATTCTGGAGGTGAAAAAAGGAAACTCTGGAAATCTGTTTAATATGGGACTTAAATGACATGTCTTGGTCGAAAACAACACCAAGATTTTTAACTTTATTACCAGAGGCCAAGTTAATGCCATCCAGATTAAGTGATTGATTAAGAACTTTATTTTTTGAAGACTCTGGCCCAAAGATTACAACTTCTGTCTTGTCAGAATTTAAATGCAGGAAATTTAAAGTCATCCAGCTTTTGATGTCATCAAGACATGGCTGTAGTCGACGTAATTGATTGGATTCATCAGGATTTATGGATAAATATAGCTGAGTGTCATCAGCATAACAGTGGACATTAATCCCATGCTGTCTGATAATTTTGCCAATCGGAAGCATAAATATAGAAAAGAGAATTGGTCCAAGGACTGAACCCTGTGGTACTCCACAAGTGACCCTAGAGTTTGAAGAAGATTTATTATTAACATGAACAAACTGGAATATGTCCGACAGATAAGATTTAAACCAGCCTAATGCTTTTCCCTTAATCCCTACAGTATGCTCAAGTCTTTGTAGGAGAATATTGTGATCAACTGTATCAAATGCAGCACTGAGATCCAACAGGACAAGTATAGACACAAGTCCATTATCTGAGGCCATGAGAATATCATTAGTGACCTTCACCAGAGCTGTTTCAGTGCTATGATGAGCTCTGAAGCCTGACTGAAACTCTTCACAAATGTCATTATTTTGTAAATGTTCATGTACTTGATGGCAACTACTTTCTCAAGAATTTTAGATAGGAAAAGAAGAGTAGATATAGGTCTTTAATTTATTAAGCCATCTTGATCAAGAAAGGATTTCTTAAGTAAATGTTTAATAACAGCTACTTTGAAAGCCTCTGGTACATGTGAATGTTTTTTGTACAACTGCAGCAATAGTTCCTGATAATATCATTCTTTGTTTGCCAGGCTTTTTGTCTGATGTAATTTGGTAGTTTCAGTTTAGAAAACTGAAAGAAGAACAATAGCTCCTACTAGCTTGCTCTTGTTACCACATTTAGGTTAGCTAGCTCCTGTATTGCTGTCTCATGTTTGTCAAAGCCGGAACATTAAAGAGGTTTCCACCACACTGCATTCCATAATTAATAAAAGGCACATACACAAAGTACTTTATTTTAAATATGCTTGAAAGATATTCCTTTTTAAATTAGCTGAGCTACACACGAGAAGCCGACAGTAACTGTGGAGGAATCCCTGGGGTACATATTCCCTCAAGCTAGAGCTTTCTGAAGGAAATTAAAATGTGAGTCAAACACTGTGCCAGGATATAAGCACTTGAGTTGTGTACTGTATATAAACTTGTTGAAAAGACTCATAAAAGGTAAGTGGAGCATGACATTGATTTAAACAACCACGGTTGCAGACAGTGCTGTAATTTTAATGAATACTATTGAGCAAATTTATCACAATGGACAATTAAATGGTGGTGTGAACTGAGAAGTTACAATAATGGATAACTGCAAAGGAGAGTCCGATACAAAATAAAATTTGGCTCTTTGCCTCTTTAAATCTGAAAGGTTCAAGATGTGCAGTCTGCACTCTGATCTTCAGTTGTTGACAAAGATTTACCATAATGTTCCCACCTGTAAACGTCACATCTGGCACTGTACTTTTTGGGTGATGAGCAGAACCATTGTTCCTCCAAACATCTGGCTTGGCCTCATCTGACCTGACTATAATCTGGTCAGATGAGGCCTGCAGCAAACTTTAAGGTTCAACATACGTTTTCTTCAGTATTGGAGTCTTGCACTGTGAGTGTGCATAGAGGCCATTGCAGTTGAGTGTATTGCTTATTATTTCATGGGACAGACTATCCTAGCCATTTCCAGATCTCTCTGAAACTCTTTGCATATCCTTGTTCATGCTTGGATACAAATTTCCAATGTCTGAAGGTTTAGGATTTAAGGACAACATTTAAGTATAAACACCATGAGAATGTCCAGTCATCAAGTTCGGGGAAGGAGACACGCTCTCTGTCCCAGAAATTAACATGTTTTGGTGCAAATAAAGATGTTGGCTGAAGCTGGATAGAAGTGTTATTAATCAATGTGAAAGAAGTCCTGAAGCAACATGAGCTGAAAGATCCACTCAGAGAGGACGAAGCTGTTGCTCTAAAAGGCAACATAAAAGCCATATTAGTTTACAGATGCACTCAGGAACAAAGATCTTAATTTCTGGAGCCAATAAAAAGGTTTTGGTTAAAATGACAAATGTTGCATTTGAAGGGGAAAACATGGTATCTTAGAGATGAAAAACATTATTCCAACTGCGAATTACATATGTTGTGGCACTGTTTTGGTCAAATAGGGACTGGTGCATCATGAGGAAAGAACATTGCAGTGTTGAACCAAATTCACAAGACATCCCCCAGAAAGGTAAAGGCTGTGCGGCCATCCCAAAGCCCTGATATAAGTATATTAGAAAATGTGTGGGTAGAGCAGAAACAGTGGTTGTTAGCAAGGTGGTCTCCCAGCCTGACTCAGTTACACCTGTTCTATTGGCAAGAAATGAACCAAATTTAAAGAAAAATACTATGATAAGAGCCAGAACATTTGACCCAAGCCTTAGAGTTTCAACTGAAATTAATTAAATTACTAAGGAAATTTAAATGCATGAATTTGAAGAGGTCGATAAAAAATATTTTAAAAACGTCTCTCTCTCAATATTCTAGCATTTAGAAAATACAGATTATTGTAGTGGTCATCTCAATTGGCCTAAAATAAGAATTGTTTAGTCTGCTTTAATGTTAGAAAGTAAGAAAATGATATCTGTTTTTATCCATTGTATGTAAATATTTGGTTTGAACAATATCCCAGAAAATCGGTTGAAAGACTGTGATAAAAGGAGAGTGAAATAATGGGCTCATTCCCTGCACTGAGATTTAAAACAAAATGCTTAGAAAATGACTTTATAGTGCTAAAAGCTTTAAGCTTAATTATGTTTCTACCCTTTAACTGATCATCAGACGTTAATAAGCTAAATAGCTGAATTGATGTTCATTAACTTTGAAGCTGTTTGCCATCTTTTCTACAGCAACAGCTACAAAACTAATTGGTTTTTGATTAGTCCTTTTCATTTTGTGTGTTAGCAGCTGGAAGGCCGATTATTCAGTTAATATCAGATAAACAAACTGCTTATTTTTCAAGATCAAGCAAACCGCTCAGCCTTCAATTATAGTCAACAAAAAAACAAACTGCTCCTCGGGGGACTTTCCAGCAGCACAGTTGGTCTTCTAAAATTCAGATTAAACATGACTTCATTGTATATGAATAATGAAAGCACACTTGAGTTAAGAACTAATAACTTTGTGGATATTTTACACCATATTTCATGTTTGAACGCTCTGACCATATTTACATTTCAGAGCTGAGTCTGGCTCCTGTCATGTTTGAGCTGAATAATCAAATAATAAAAATGCAATAAAACATTAATTAGTGCTCTTGTTCCCTCTTTGAAGCAACAAGTTGGGTGTAATTTTACTTGCCTGAGATCAAAAGTAAAGGGGGGGGGGGAAGCTATGGCTGAAAGTGAGTTATTGAGAGAATCTTAAAGAGGTATTAGATATTCATTAGAAAAAAACACTTAGAGTGCTCACAAAAGTTTTCTTACGCCTTTCAACTTTTATTTCATACTGTGCGTGGCAACCATAAACTTCAGTGAACTTCATTTAAATTTTATTTGATATGCCGACATAAAACACTGCATCATTGTGAACAAACAGTATCACAAAAAAACAAGAAACATAGCACACAAGTCAGGGATAAAAGGTTAAAGATGGGTTAGGCTACAGAAGAATATCCCAAGCTTGAAAATCTCCCTGGGTGCGGTTCATCGCATCAACCAACATGGGAAGATGCGATACTGGAAGACAACCTGTTTGAGGATGTAGAAAATAGAGACCAATGCAATGGCCTGCCTCCCAGAAGGACCACCGCCCTGAACATACAGCCAGAGCTACAATCCAAAGCTTCAGAACAAAAAAATTGTTACAATGGCCCGTTAAAGTCCAGACATATATCCAACTAAGAATCTGTGTCAAAACGTTAAAAATGGACCTTGATAGATGCTTTACATCTAACCTGAATGATGTTTAGCTACTTTTTGAAGAAGAAAGGGCAAAAATGTCATGGCTATAATTATAGGCATGCAAACTGGTAGACAGTCTATTAAATGCTGACCTCCCCCCACCACCACCACTTTGTGTTAGGATTGTGTGTTGATACATGTTCTTGATGACTCTTGAACGGACTGTTGGTCAGTATTTCTTATAACTGTCAATAAACGTTTTGAAGACAAAACAGATAGCAGCCTCCATTGAAACAGCCTTAACAAATGGGTTAGGGATAAGGTTGGAGTTAGGAAAACTACTAAACGAGATATTATCTACACTTCCTGAAATAATATTATGGAAATATTATGCATACATTTGCTAGAAATATCATCAAAATGTAAATAATTGCAGACCCTGTCTTTAAATGTTGCATTTCCCTCTATAAGTACAGTGGATTGATAGGGTAAATGGAATGCACCCCACTTTTGGTCCGGGAGAACACGTGACACTGAACCCTTCGGGAAAAGTAATAAATGAAAGATTTTCTACCTCCCCTGAATGAAGCTTATAATATATATAGATGTCATCAAAATGCATAGAACTGCAGATGTTTTGCTTAAATGTTTTCATATGTACTGAAATCTCAGTGACGTAGGTAGGAAACATCTCTTCCTCACTTCCTTCTGAGAAAATCTTCGGCAAAACTAATAAATGAAAGGTTATCTATCTTCCCTAAATGAAAATTATAAAAAATAATATCCATACTTCCCACTAGAAATGTAATCAAAATGTTTTGCTTACATGTTTACTTTTCCACAGCCAACAGTAGCCATGTTCTTTTTTTTTTTTTCGCTGGGGAAAACCACTGATCTCTATTTATTCACTGGATTGCTGATTTGCCCGAGAAACTGAAGTCACTGGCCGCCATCTTGCTACTCCCTACTCTCACAGAACCCCATAGGATTTGGTTGCAACAACAAGCTGTTTTATGGCTGCGTGAAAAAGTTTCATAGGTAATTCTACAGTCAGTGTATGTACTAAACCTATTAAGTAATAGGAAATTATGTGCTGAAATATTTTGCATGTTATTTATTATATATATATATATATATATATATATATATATATATATATATATATATATTTTGTATGTTGTTATTTATATATATATATATATATATATATATATGTTTTGTATATTGTTATTTATATATTGATAAATGTTATTTATATATATAAATAAATAACATGCAAAATATTTCAGCATATGGCTTTCTCAGTACTTGATAGTTGTAGTACATAACATAAGAGTATATGGCATTTGACATTTTAAAAGTCTTAAGCCCCTTAAGTCTTAAGAGATGGCGGAAAATCCCTAGTTACTGGAGGAAAATAGGGAGTACCAATATGGTGGCTGGTGGCTTCACAGTGACGTGTATTATATATGGCCAATGCACAATCCAGTGAATAAATAGAGATCAGTGGGGAAAACTTAATAGTCACGTGACCTGGTTGCGAGCCAATCAATAGGCTAAATAAAATGTAAGCCTGACACGTATCGAGGAGCTAAATTGTGACAATACTATGTTTCCCCCTGTGGCCAACGTGGATATTACATGTTTCTCAGTGAGACCGGATTGGAATAACATTGCATGGCATGTAATAGTCTGTCATGTTAAGCTCGTGTTGTCTGCAGAAAACATCTAATCCTGGTCAGGTCTGTCATATTCCTGCCTCAACCTACTTCCCTCCTTCGAGTGGGTCACCAGGTGATGGATGTCTCTTCCACAGTCTCCTGTCCCTCTCCCCCATGGGCTCACTTTCACACTCCCTCTACCAATCTTTTCTCTTTTTCTCTCCTTTGTCACTCTTTCTCTCCTGTCCTTTTTCCCTGTAACTGGTAAAAATAGACCTTCATAAATCATGCATTTTTTCTCACAGCAGAGAGCAAGAATAAGAGGAAAAGAAATAAATGAGGGGATGAAAGGGGATGTTGAGGGGGAAAGAGAAAGAGAGAGAGAGACGGCAGTGGATGGTATAAAACTCCAGGGAAGAGATGGGAGGTTGACAGGGGAATAGATTGGAGCAGCCGCCCTCTTGGCTGCCCTCGCCGTGCCTCTTAACATTGGTTGATTCACCCAGGAGTTGCACTGGATGGAGGGAATGAATGTCAACATGCCAGAGAGCGGGCCGGCGGACGATGAGTGGCCATCTCGCCTGCGGAGTTACTTGTTTCAAGCCCGCAGAGGCGATGTCTTTCTCACATCTCAAGGACTCTTACTCAAAATTTCAATCCATCTGCCTCCTAAAGTAATGGGGGTATAAATCCCATAAGAGGGTGGGGTAAGTGGTGAGACAGCAGTGACAGCCACATGACACTTCGAATCATATAAAACCACAAAACAAGACTGTGATGGCTTCAAGATGTTTGTGATGAAATATATTGCATCGGTAAAATATGTTTAAATTGCTTGGAAAAACATGCTAATTTCTTTTGGTCTCTTGAAAATCTCAGCTGAGTCATTTTGTCCCTCACCACAAGCATCTTAGAAGACTGTGGAAATTGGGTTATACGCTGCTTAAGTTAGTCTTATTCATGATGTAATTGTATACTATCTCCACACACACACACATACACACACACACACACACACACACACACACACACACACACACACACACACACACACACATATATATATATATATATATATATATATATATATATATATATATATATATATATATATATATATATATATATGTATATTTAATATCTCTAGGAAATCTGTTGGAAAATTACAATCAGGACTCTGAACAAAAGAGGGTAATTTTGAAGAATCTGGAATCTAAAAGATATTTTTTTTTCAGTTGTTCTGCATTTTGCGACATGACTTTATATACACTGCTTCATAGTTGTGATATTTATATTCTTTTTTTCTTAACAGTGTAAGAGAACAGCCAACATGTTAGGTAAAATAAGGCATTTCTTGAGCTGCTGTTAATCACCCAGTCCCTATAATTTTTTTCCTGTCCTTTGTGGAAGGAACAATAAGTTAAATACTTATTCTTGACCTCTGCATCTACTGACAGTTTGCCCTCTGAGAAAGGCATTGCTTTTGTTAATACACGGACGTGGTTCAGTCGATCAGAATTGGTTATTTTAGTCGGCTGTCGTGCAAGATTGTTGAAATTTAAAAGGGTGATCGGTCTGTGATCCAATCTGCTCTCCGACCAGGCAGCCAGCACCTCCATCTGCGCTGTGATTGTTGTCTGTGGTGGTGCAAGGAGCAATGTTGGGTCTACCATTGGGTGGTTAAGTTCTCTGCCAATTTATTGAATCGTTTCATTTTGTTAAAGGATTCAAGCTGATTTAGCATTCCTGATGATAATTTCACTGTAATTCTCTTTCCTGTTTACTTGGTATTTACTCTGAACCTTTTCTGTTTCACTTCAGTTCAACAATCAAAGCTATAGTTAGTCATCCTGTTTATAAACACTTTTTTTTCCCTACTTCTGGGTCCAATTTTTCTCTCTGCAAACTTGTAAAATCTGCCTTCTAATTTCACACAAAATGCACCACTATAACCTGTGAGATGACTCAAGTGTTTTTTGGGGAACCCTGCTGGTTTGTTCAGTAGTTTGCATGTTACTCGGTCCAGCTCTGGTTTCATAACATCTTGAAAGGCGACAGGAGAAAAAAGTGAACATTCAGTTTCAGCTGTTTAATGTTTTTTTTTTCTGCCCTCAACTTTAACAGAGCTGCAAATAACAGGTTTTGTTTGCACCGTTCATTGCTGCTGCTGTTGTAAAGTTGTCGTTTGGTTGTGATGCCCTTAAGCCACCACAAGAGGGTATGGGGGAGGTGAGCTGAGGTTCCTCCACATTTTGACAGACTGCATTCCTCCACTGCGACAGACCACTAATAAAATATAACAATGAAGCTGTGACATTCCTGCAAGAAATTCTTGTTTCTGAATAAGATGGAAAACCACGGCAGGTCCCTCAGCTTCAGGTTTGTTCAGATCAGTGCGATAAAGAAGTCATCTGAGGTGAAACATCCAGGTGTAGTCTAATTTTGGTTAATCTCCTGTGACTCAGTGAGACAAAATTAGCCTGCAGGGGGAAACAATGTATCAGTCCCCTTAATGACAGCACTAAGACAGAGTGTCTCCGAAAGATTGCATTGATACTGTCTCCCCCAACCTTTTCACTGAGCTGAACGGCACACTGCCACGGCAGCTCTAATCACAGACTGGAAGCAGACGCCACAAACACAACGTAAAGTCAGCTGTGCCGTCTTCCCCGCAAACAGACCCACATCGAAGCCGTTTAATTTTAAATGAGAATCTCAAGCAGCAGACAGAACTGTCCCCCACAACCAGTCTGCCACTCATGGATACAAGTGCTCCCTCCTGCTGAAGAGTAAGTGAGGTCAACCTGTGTGTTAATAAATGATGGCTTCTGAGTGGAAACCTGGTCACCATGGGGACTAGGGGTGTGAGAGTGAAAAGTTCAGCAAATATACAGGAGTAGGAGCACATCCAGCTCTGTGGTTCCAGCAGAAACCAGGCCTTCATATTTCATGAGCACTCCTCTCTGTCTTCACATGAGGGCTGTGAACTACTCCGACAGTTTTATCACAGCTTTATAACAAGACATGATGAGAGAACTAGTCTGTAGAAACAAAACCAAAAAAAAAAAAATCTGTTTGTTAAACTTCCTGCATGTGTTTGTATATTTGAAAAAGCACGATTGGTTTGGACATGATAATATAATGTGTTTGAAATATTTGATACAAGGTGGCAGACCTGTACAGGACTAGCTGGGGCAGGTTGGAAACACTGAATGTTGGACGAAAAGTGAAGACGTGGCTGATCCATGCCGCAGGGACAACGGGCCATCTGGTTATGAACATGTTTCCTCTGATCTCTTCTTGTGGCTGTTCAGGATAGATTAAGAGCCGATTTGCCCAAAATTGTCTTAAACCTGATGGAATTCCTTTGTTTGAAAATATAAGCAATATGCTCATGTGTTGTGCTCACTTTCATCAGCTATCTTGGAAAAATGCTCACAGCCAGCACCTTGAAAACTCTGCTTATTTTAATTCTCTTCTCTGTGGTTTGCCATACAACATCTATTGGTTCACAGAGCACTGCTGCTCACCACAACTCCAGCTAACAAACACACAAAACACATTTCTGAAATGCCCCTGTATTACTCCCATCAAGAGCTCTGCAGTCCTCTTCTTTTCCCGGCTTTCTATTCCATCAATTGAACACAATGTATCAATAATGGACTTAACAGTCTGACTGCAGTTTGCCCCATGAATTTCCTTCCTCTATTTTGCCATGCCATACATTATTTTACCAATAGAAAACATCAGAAAACACATCTATTTTAACTGGTTCCACACAACTTTAAATTACCTTGATGATGGCTATGTTGCTGTTTTTTGCCATTTCTTTTTGAGCCTTTATTATATATTTATCCTTTATCGCAGACACATCGAGAAGCAGAGTGATGGCTCAAGTGATTTCCAGTTTGATCAGCTCCATCATGCAAAATGCAAAGATCCAATCTTCGCATTGCACAATGCCTATGTACCACCAGGTCACGAAATGAGCAAATTCGATGTGGACACTGTTAATAAGAGAAGATTACTCGAATTTAGCCATTTACAGTATTAATGAGGTTTAAAAAAGTATTTTGTATTTTGTACCACATGTGAAGACTTGTCAGGGGTTCATTCAGGCTGCGACAGAGAACAAGACTTTAGCAGACACCAGGAAGTCTGAACGTAACACAGCAAAGATGCCGTTTCATCCTTCTGAGCTTTCAACCTGTGCTCTGCACAGAGTGAGGGTGAGAAACTATATTCACCTGTCATGATTCAAGGAGCAGAACAGGCAGAGCAGTGGGGAACATGAAGTCAACGGAAGAAACCAGCAAAGAACTAAGAAAACCAGTGAGCTTACATACTGTGGGGAGGTGTGATAAATTATATGAACTACAGGTGTGTCAAATAGAGGAAATGTTGAGCAGCCGAGAAAGAATGGTAAGCAGGGAAACTGAGGAAGGGAGCCTAGTTAACACAAAACAGTTGAACAAAGACACAAAGATACACAGACTCCAGGGGAAGAGACAAATACTAAGCAAAGGGGAGGAAACTATGATATACAGGAAATAGACTCCAAGCGTAAACCAAGAAACCTTTAAATGGTTTATACAGTGATGTCATGGTACCTTTAAATGTGACTACCAGAGTCACAGTGCCTTTTTTTGGTTCTTTAATTATTAATGGTTGGATGTGGGCAAATTTCCTAATTGGATTCTTATTGATATTTAGGTTGTAATGTATGATGTAAAGAAACTCTGTCAAAGGAGAATCACCTCAGGGACAGACAAAGCACATCTATCCAGTACAAAATAAATACAGCTGATTTTCTGATTTAATAACTGGATGGTCAAAGTATGTTGAAAAACTAAGTCAAACAAACAACGTTAAAAACATTATGCTAATGGAGTGAAATATTCTCTTTTTCCATTAAAAAGGACAGACCCCATGGAAATCAGTTGTGACAGTTTCATGCCGCTTATTTAAAAGCTTTTTCTTCCAATTCTGTTAAGACTCTGGGAACAGGCATTTATAAAAAATACCTTAACACTAGGGACCATAACGCCTGTGGTATTTACACAAATACACATACACACAGGCAGGAAGCATCCAGACAGACGAGGGGGGCCATTCAGCTGCAGCATACAAAGAACCAGGAGTGAATGACTTCCACGCCGAGTAATAACATGGAAAGCACAATGATGGTCAGCATCAAAGCTTTTTTAGCTGCAGTCCAGGTTCATTCATAAACAGCAGGTTGTCATAAACAAAAACAAAAAAATAGAAAATGCTTCCAGAAACCAAGCATTTACTTATCTGTAGAGAGAAACAAGATATTTCTGGGAAAGAATCTAATATAAGTTTCAGCTTAGAGGCAAAACACATCAATACAAATTCCTAAATACAATAAGATGTTGGATGACATATGATGCAAGAGTTTCACTGTGAGCCCATTTTAAATTTGAGAACATAATAAACTTAGTTTTGCATATGTTTAACACCAGTGGAAGCTGTTTTAAGTTTGATCGAATAATATTAAAGGCACACTGAATAAATTCAGGACATTGAATCACTGACGGAGAGAAACAATAATAGCTGTGTTGTCTGCCTAACAGAGGAACGCACATTTGATAAAATATCACCAAGAATATTTATATGGACAGCGAATAGGTAAGGACCTAATGTGCAGAGAGCCCCCATGTATACTGGAGGAAAAAATGAAAAGAGTCCAGCGTTTTTGAGCTAATGATTTAACTAACTTAAAGCACTTACTGGCAAGCCAATAGGATGCAGTTTGTAGTAGTGCAGACACCTTTCTCAAACAGGTAAACATCGGGCATCTGACCACCACAGTATATGTTTTATCAATCTGCAGGATTAAAAATGTCATCTACCGCTTGTAAAGCAGCACTAATTGAGCTGTGGTGTTTTATGAACCCTGACTGCTACAGCAAAGAATTACATTTTTGTCTGTTTTGATCTGTGCATGTTTTAATTCCAAGGTGTCAAAGAGTGCATTTGAAGGCCCATATAACACTATTGTTACTCAATAAAAAAAAATGTGCGTTGCTTCAAAGTAGTTAGCACTTTTGCCTTGCAACAAGAAGGTCCCGGGTTCAGCTCTGGAAATACATGGATTTTGTATGAGTGGGTTCTACCTGGGTCCTCCATCCTACTCTAGGAGTGCAGAGACATGCATGTGGAGTTAACAAACTTACCCTAAACAGCTTTTAGGTGTGAGTGAGTGCGTTCGCGGTTGTTAGCACCGTTTGTATCTGTGTGCAATGGATGGAATTCCATTTTGGGGTTTCAGCAAACTGAGCAAACATAATTAAAGCTTCATCTATCACGGCGAAATGCAGACAGTGGACCGAACATTGTGTTTGTCAAAACCTCCTAACCAAGTCTTTAATGGGCACAAGTATGTTCAGTGTGCGACAGTATTAAAAAAGCCAGCACGACAGTCAAGTTTTGAGAACAATGTTGATGTAAATGAGACTCAACAGGAATGTTTGCAGCACCAGGGCTATCTTTTCTAGATCCTAATTCAGTGACATGTTTACTGTGATAGCGTACTAATGTGTGTTGGTGAATGATGCTCACCAGGGTGCTGAGCCGGCTGCGAGCATTCACAGCCTGCTTCAGAGCCAGTTTAATCATCGAAGGCAGTCTAAGAACAACGGCCTCCATATCCTGCTCTCCTCTCATACCACCAGCCAGCTTCCCCAGTCCGTCGATGTAGGTTCTCCAGTGAGGCTGAACCTCCGCCGCGCCCCCCAGGCAGCCCTGCATGACCGTCTGACAAAAGCCCCTGCAGGCCGGCGGGCCCACCATGCCCTGGCATTGCGGGCAGTACCACAGCCTCAGCAGGGCCCGGCTGCAGTCCCTGCTGGGCCGCAGATGGTCCGTGGTGTTGACCACCTCGATGCCCAGGTTCAGCGCTTGCAGGAAGACTCGTGTGGCCAAGAGGGAGCGAGACAGACGGGTCATGATCAGTTTGGGATAAGGACCAAACGCTCCCGAGCCCTTCCAGGCTCCCCGTGCGCACTCCTCAGACACGGAGGATGCACCGCCCCCGAGCAGACGGCGGTACGTGAGGGGAAAGAGTTTGCTGAAGAAAGCCACCACCATGTGGTCCACCGTCGAGTCCGAGCCGAGGATGTAGAGGGACATGTCCAGAAAGAGCTGTCCCACGGAGCTCTGGGCTCCAGGCAGGAGACCAGGGAACTCCGACTTCAGCATGGTCAGGGTGGAGTTACGGCCGTGACGCAGCACCAGATCGAAGGCCTCTGCAAAGGAAACAAGAGGGTAAAACGAGAATGAGTCAACTGAGGTGAAGCCCGAGCTAATTAGAGAGCCTTCACATACACAAGATAAGTAATTAGCCCCTGTGCTTACAGATGTTGTGCCAGATCGTCTGAAGTAACAGGGTCTAAAAAATAAAACGCACAGCCAGATGTGTCTCCCTCCTCAGCAATCACTGGAGAAAACAGCTCCAGCTCTCATTCTATTTACCCCGTTTTTCTTCATCCACCGTTTTTCGCTTATGGGATTACTTTCAGATGGACAGAAAAAGGGGAAATTCTGCAATAATACACGACACCTTGAAACAAAAAGGCAACAGAGCTTTTTGAAGAGATGAAAAGCAGGGCTCTGCACACTTTCAAGAGCAGCCTCAAAGAAAATCTTTCTTCCAAAAAAAAACCCCAACATAAATATCAATAGATTTGTCGAGAGGGAGCGACTTGGCCATGACAAGTTTTTTTCTTTTTTTTTTGATTGAAAAAAACATTCAGAAGAAGCAGGAAGGAGGGGTTGCATTGTTTATGCGGAGAAAGCAGAAATAATCAGTACCATTTCCAGTCACATACAGAAGTCTTATCAACAAGGTGGCACGAGACACCAGAGCTTCGTCATCGACCCAGTGGCTGAGCGAGTGAGGGCCCAACAACAGAGGGGATTTAAAGCTCCATTACTGAACTTAGCAGGGGACCTGAGAGTCGGTGAAATGAAGCTTTGGACAGGAGAATGGCTGCAGATGCCAAAATCCCATTTATACCACAGCAAGGATACTTAATCACTTTGTCGAGAGTGATGGCCACAAACTGCTCTTTGAGGATGGGAGCGCAGGCGGAAACACTGGTTCAAGGGACATTAGAGGGACTTGGTTTTTGTGCTGCAACAGCTTGCTATTTCATCTTTCTCATTTGATTTTTCTTGCCTGGACAGTTTAATTTCTTTCTTGTCACGCTTCTCTGGGGTCAAATGAGGCTTGTCAGCAGAGTTTTAGGTCCCTGGAAAGCCCTGAGAAGCAATCTGACAGCTCTCTTTGTTTGTGGGACATGTTGAACTTGTAATTTTTTTTTCTGTGTGCAAGTTCAAAGACATCTGAAATTAATAATAGTTTTTCATTATGGAAGGGGATATTTTATTTAACTCTGAAATTAGGGTTTGGTATCACAAATAAACTATGAGGGTATGAAGAGAAATGCTTTTGGTTTTCTATGTTTAGACTTAAAACAAATCCAGCCATAGGTGTGACTGTAAAACAAAGAACTATCACCATTCTTGCTTTTTTTGATGCTCAGAGTCCCGGACTCTCTCCAATAACCTTTTTACTCCGCCTCACACCACTTATTTTCTGTAGGATTTGGGTCTGTGGACTGAGTTGATTCTGTGATCTCTGTACTCATTAATCTGTAGCTGTGTACAAATCCAGGGCCACATACTTCGAAGGACCCAGTCTTCATAGACCGAAAGCTTGTGGAGACCTCGAAGACCGGAAATGTGAAATTGGACGGTCTAGGCTTCACCAGCTGCTCATGCCCTTACTTTGTAAGGGCTGTTGCATCGCAACCATGAAAGCATGAAGCACAGGGCTGCAAAGCCGAAGATCTGGAGTATAAACTTTTGTTCCATTTTTTTGTTTGTTTATTTAATCCTTGAGGAACTCCAGAAGTTGCACTGTCATTGGAGGCATGTGTTAAAGATAGGCTAATTGTTGCCTCCAAATTTACTCCCCTGCTCTCCAATAGGACATTAAAGTTAAATTTTGCATTTATTTAAATTCATTACCCTATGAAGTTTAACTTTAATTTCAGCCAAACCAATTTGCTCAGAGACAAATGAAACATTGAATTAAACCAAATTTGAATGGTTAGATATTATCTGACTGAATTCTATCTGTGTTTAACTTCTACTCAGTGGTGACCGCCCACAGGAGTCTGAAAACAAGGTGCTGGGAGTCAAACGCTCTCTCCGGGTACAGCGATCTTAGATCGCCCAGTAGGCTGACAGCTGGTGAGGGGAGCTGGCTGTCAGAGGAGCAGGAACGGAGTAAGTAAGTGATGTCTAAACCAAGTGGATATTTGAGTTTTACTAGCCTGAAAACATCTTAGGGGTTATTTTTGTGTCACGGAACGTGTAATATATCAAACTTTAATCAGTTTCTGGTGCTTGCTTCTGCCACTGAAATTTCCACTTGAAAAATCCACTTCGACCCGCAATGAATCTTTGACTTCGCCACCAATGTTAAACTGAACTATCAGGCAAAACTGGGATAATGAGGAATACCTGAAACTAACTAACCAACCAATAACAGCAAGACTAGAAAATTAACAATGTCGAGATGTCAAACAGTATGGATATATATGCATAGAAACAATTTTATTTATAGTTTTGCTTTTAACATGACAAAAATAATAGATTGAAGGTAATGGTATGCAGTGTATAGAATGATGATTAAATCGGCAAACAACAGTGAACATTTTTACTTTCCACTGCTTGTGAATAATTCACATATTCTCGTTATTTTGCAGATGAAATCACGATTGACTAAAATAATGGTCTGCCTCAGTGCCTCAGCTGAGATGTGTTGCAGCTCATCAGCCATTGCATAATGAATGTCATCTCAAAGTGTCACTCCCCTTTCTGCCAGGCCTTGATCCAGTGGCAGTTCTGGACCAAATTTACCAGGGGGCACCAAGGTGGGGCCAGTGTTTTTTTTTCATAGGGGCACAGAATGTAGAAATGTAGAAGTGATACATTTTTTGTGACTCCAACATACAGCTACTAAGCCTACTGATCAAAAGGCAACACAAGGCAATCTTATAGCACATTTAGGCCACAAGACAATTTAAAGTGCTTTACATGATAAAAACAAAAGATAACATGAAAAAGTAACGTACAGTGACATAATAAAGAAAGGTAAAGAAAAGTTTGACAACAGACTGAAAATAATTAGTTTCCGTTAATAGTGTCATGATCTGTGAACTAGACCAAACTGCAGACAGAAATTAAGGAGCCACATGGTGAGTTGAACATGTTTAATTTAAATGAAACAAATAAACTTAGAAAGGAGGAATGAACCGGAGGTAGCGTAACAGAGGAACCATATATATATATATATATATATATATATATATATATATATATATATATAAGTTCAGTCCATTTACCATTTAACCAGCAAATGAGAAGCGAAAACCAGGCAGTTTATATGGAGAGGGAGTGAGGAGTGAAGGCGCGGAGAGCAGATATAAGTAATCAGGAGCGTAATAGGCAACAGCTGAGAGCAATGAGGGCAAATGGCTAAGGAATAATAATAATGATAATTAACAGGAGCAGATGGGGAGGAAACACAGGGAGAAATCTAACAGAATATACCAAACTGATAGCAGGATGAACAGAAGCCTCTAACTAAATTCCAGTAGTGTGAACAGCTAACCAAAAGGTTAGCTTCACAAACTCATATTCCACAGATAAAAATATTAGCTTAATTGCCATTAAACCAATGTTAAATGAGGACACTAGAGAAAGCTAATGCTAACTGCTAACCACCAGCTGTCACTCAGTCTTCAGACAAAAGGGGTGCCGTTGAGCCAGACAGCAACCCAAAAGCCCAGCTTTGACTCCTGTCGGCTTGCAGTGCTGGTAACAAACCCAGAAAAGTCAGTTTCACAAACTAATTAAAGGAATTAGGGTCACACAGTAGTGTGCTGTTTACAGAAAAAAAAGCGGAAACCGTCGTCTGATTCTGAGACATAGAAGCTGATAATGGGAGCCAGACCCACATTATAACAACAATAAGAAAAGGTTAAGATAAAGCAAACCAGCTATTAACTTGTTTTACTTTTTTTTTTTCGTGGAGCAGTGAATGCTACTATTGTGGAAGTAGTCTGTGTGATGTTTATTGAGAGCCAGGACAGTGACGTAAACGGCAGATGAATCTCTTGTTGTGAACTTTATCGTACTTACAGTTATTGAAACCCAACAAGTGCATGCCAAGTGTCCTTGCTCCTGCAAGCAGTTTCTAAACCTAGCATGAATAATAGCTGATGAACAAGAAGTTTGCCTATCTGTTAGCTAATTATCTGTTTTCGAATAGCATGACTGTACCCACCACTGGTACAGTCATGCTGTAAAAATAACAAAGTAAAATAACACTAAAGGATAATAAACCAAAGAAGGCACAACCAAGCAACTTAAAGAATCTGTCCCAAATCAAACACCTGGAAAATATGACAAATACTTTGAACAGAACAGTCGAAGGCAACTCTAAACAAAGGTGTTTAAACCATCATTTAGAGGAACTCAAAGTTTCAGCATTTTTGCAATTTTCTGGGAGTTTGTTCTAGATCAGTGGAGGTACTAAAACTTGAATGCTGCTTCTTTATGTTTGGTTCGGCTTCTGGGGATGCAGATTAGACTTGAACCGGAAGACCAGAGTGGTCTGGAAGGTTGATACAACAATAACACATCTTAATGTACTTTGGCGCCAGGCAATTCAGTGATTTGCTCTACGCATCTACTAAATGAATGGGTTCATTGTCACCTGATGATATTGTACTGTGGGGCTATGTGTCATCTGCATAGCGATGATTACTTATTTCACTGTTATAATCTGAGCTAGGGGGAAGTCATGTAGATATTAAATAGAACGGGGGGGGTACCCTGCATGTGACTCTTTTTCAAACTCTGAGGTAAAGTTACCTATTGAAAGACATCCCTCTCCTTCAAGTAAGATTCAAAACCAGTCAAGTGCTTATACAGGAAGACCAGCCCAGTTATCCAGTTGCTCCTTTAACTTTACATGGTCAACTGGGTTAAATGCGCACAGTAGATCCAATAATACCAGCACTGTGGTTCTACCACTGTCTGAATTTATGCAGATTTACTGAACACCTCCAGTCTCAGTACTGTGGTGAGTACAGAAACCTGACAGGAAAAAGTCAAAGCCACCGGTTACTGTGAAGAAGGTATTTAACTGTTGAAACCCAGCTGTTTTACTTACCTTAATAATGAATGGAAGATTTATTTGAAATGGGCCTGTAATTTTGCAATAGAAATTGTCCAGATTGTTCTTTTCAACAGTGGCTTGATAAAAAACATTGTTATATATATTTTTTTGCCTCTTGTAGTTGATTTGGCTAAATTGTGTAAATTGTCCCCATTAGTTTTGACTAGACACAATGTTATCACTGGACTTGATACTGACGTACAGCCTATCCTTCTGAAATTTTCTAAGTAAAGAAGTGAGCAAATTAATTCCAGGTCCTGGCGGAGTGGGAGTTAGATGATCGAGACAAAAGAGGGTTTGTTAACAAACAAGGCACAGGCATTAATAATAGTTTTTGTTGAAGATTTCCAAAAAACAAGGATTCCCCTGCATTCTTCAGTAATAAGTTAACCTGTGAAGTTTCTCCTTACAGGTTTCACAGTGAACCTGGAGTCTAGTCTTTCTTCACCTTCATTCAGTTCATTTACGGAGTTAGAGCACAAGTGAAAAAGGAAGAGTAAACTTGTCTAAAGGTTACATGTTGAACTGTCCTTTAAACAGCGTTTTCTGATGTCAGTTTAGCATATTAAGTCAAATGGAAATTACATAGTTGACAGAAAAGTGACCAGATAAGAGGCATCATTTTCAAAGGCCTTGGAATTGTTGACCCTTATTGATGTCAAGGTCCAAAATATGTCCCCATTTGTGTGTTTTGGCTACATACTGAGTAAAACCAAAATGTGTTTTAGATACAAAGTAGGTTGTCAACATAATGTAGATGTCAAAGTCTATGATCAAACAGTCATAATCAATTCACACATACAAGGACATTGAATCATTCAAAAACACTTTAGTAAATCATGAAACAAGGTGGCCACCCTGGCCCCTCTTTTAGGTCCTTGCTTTCACTTAGAAAATCATAATTGAACATGTTGTCGGTACAGTCTAACTGTCTCACTATTTTGTCTAACCACGTTTCGCTTAAACCATAACATCAAGATTACATTCATTAATAAAGTCATTGATTCAAATGTATTTTCCTAACAAAGATCTAACGTTTGATGTCGCCGGTTTAAAGGAGGTTAACTAAACCTTTAACTCCTCTTCGACCAATAGGTGGCGCACTCATGCTCGACCGCTCTCTAGCATTGGGCAAAATATAACCTATTGTCCAGAAGTAAAGCGGCAACCTCAGCAGAGTTCTGACTCCTTTTTTGGTCCACTTGAATTGGGGAAATGTAACGCCAAGAAGAAGCATTTCTCAGGGACATCACGAGCTACTACGATCTGGCGACGCCTGACTCTGTCTCACGCTACTTCAACTTACCTTTCTGATTGGTGCAGAATCCTTTTGTCGGCATCGTAACCAGAAGTAAATATTTATATATATTTGGACCCATCAAAATTGATAAATCTATTATTTATATACTGTATTACTTATTTTTCAATTAATTTAATACTTTTATTCTGCAAATCTAGGCTCTGGGGCTGTATTTTTTTGGAAAAATTATCGTTTTAACAAAGAAGTTGTAGCTATGACCTTAACTGACTCAGTAGCTGGTATTATTTCTCAAGCTCCGCTTGATAGGAATAGAGTTTAAGTTGTATTGTTTGCTGTTTTTCATTCTCCATTTAAACAATGCTTTCATTCCTTTGTCTTAGACATGATGAAAACCGAGGACACTGCGGTTGCAGGTATATTTGTCGGTGTTAACAAGAAAGAGGAAAACGCATCTCAACTCGTTGAAACAGTTGGATGAAAAAGGTGAGAAAAAAGACTGAGCGGATGCTTGGGAGCAGCTCACATCTGTTTGGCTTTCTAGGGTATGGCTGTCCCGCTGCGTCTGGAAAAGCAGCTCCCTCTGTGATCGCTGAGCAGACAGATGTGCAGATTGCCCTCCGAGACAAGAGACAGACTGAGAGGCCCAAACATGAAAAAAACTGAAAGACCTACTTAGAAACGGAAAGTTTTCTTTTCCGGCAAAACAAGTGAGCGGGTTCTTTGTGTCTGGTACTGATAGAAAACTGCAAGCTAAAATAGAAGCGATTTGCTTTTTAATAGCATTTCTAAAATCTTCCAGCAAATAGC